>NC_057795.1:137607168-137616412 GCF_018294505.1 Triticum aestivum | reverse complement strand
ACGCCACCATCGCCGCACCACCGTCGTAGCCGTGCTCCCCGTCGTCTCCACGCCGTCTCACCGTGTCCAGGAGCTCCGCCGTTGTCCACTTCATCGAGCAGCCGAGCCCCGAGCGCTCGCCACGCCCGAGACCACCGCACCGACCTCGCCCGAGCTCACCATCGCCGGAGATCCCCTTCAACGCCGTCGTCGCTCCGGTCCATCTCCGGCCGCACCAAGGACTCCGTCGCACTCACTGTGAGCTTAGCCATCTTCCCCTCCCTTCCGTTCTTGCTCCCGAGCCGTGTAGCAACCTCCCGGAGCTCAACCGCACCCACCGCCGTGGACCTCGTCGCCGACGTGCTCCCGGTCATCCTCCGGCCACAAGATGGTGTCCATCTTGCTCACCGCGTTCCACAGCACCTAGCTAGCCACTCCACGAGCCTCACCGAACCCTCTAGCTCCAAGTTCACCTCCGACCGAACCTCGGTGGCCGCCAAAGTCGTCGCCGGCGTCGACTTCGGCCACCCCGACCCCAACGGACTCCGCCAAGAGCTGCGGGTTGTCCTCAGCTCCACTCCGGTGGCCTCCGCGGTCCATTTGGTGGCCGAAACGACCAAAACCACTACCGCCGCCGCGTCGGGCTCGCCGGCGACTAAACGCCGGCAGCCGACACTGACTTTGACCACGGGTGGGCCCTGGTTGACTCCCCTGAGTCAATGACAGGTGGGGCCCAGCCCTGCTAATTAAACAGGATTAGTTCTAATTAAGTTTTAATTAAATTAATCACCCTGACATGCGGGACCCACTGTCAGGTTTGACCTGGACCAGTTCCGTTGACCTGCTGACGTCACACTGACGTCAGGCTGACGCAGTAATTGAATTTCTGGATTTAAATTAAATCAGGAAATTCCAGAATATTATTTAAACTTCAAAAATTCATAACTTTTATTCTGTAACTCCAAATTGGACAAATTATATATGAAAAATGATCAGAAAAATCCAATCTATCCATCTGTACTATTTTCATGCATGATCAAACAAGTTAAATTGATGTTTTAATCATAACAAGGAAAAGCACTTTAAAAGGCCATATTGAATTTGAAATTTGAATCCTTGATTCAAATTTGTTCAAACACATCTGGTTTTAGTTGCATTAGCCCAACACACTCATATTGCCATGTTTCATGCATGCATCATATTGTTGCATATTGTTTGGTGATGTTTGTGTATCGGTGTCCTTTGCGACAGGATCTGTTCCCGAGGAGTACCGTGATTACCCTAACGAAGAACCGTATCCGTGCAACGAACCATCAGGCAAGCAACCAACCATCTGATCATATCGATACAATCCCATGTTCTCGCTCCTGCTCTCTTTTACTGCATTAAGACAACGCGTTTCAAACTGCTGTGTGCTACGGTAGTTGAACCCATTTCCTCTGCATGACCTGTCATTACCACAGTAACTAGATGAAACCCACTAGCATGTGTAGGAGTTGATTGAGCCATATGTATGTGTTGTTCCTACCTTGCTATGCCTGCTATGCTTAGAGTCGTGTCAGGTCTGGTTCATCTGGGTGATGGGCTAGAGTGAAATGATTATGTCGGTAATGAGAGTGGTGTGGTGAACACGATTTGGTAAAGGTATCGATGAGAGGCCATGTAGGAGTACATGGTGGGTTGTTTCATTGAAGCCGACCTTAAGCACTGAGATCTGTATGTGTGATTTAAGAATCAGCTACTACCATACATTGGGCCCTGAAATATGACCCCGCTCGACTTCTTATTCACCTTAGCTCTCTGTCCAGGAGTTGCAAGTAGTTTCTGGTGTTTGTAGCCTACTGGAGGCCGTGGACAGCGCTGACCGTAGGGGTGGGCTGTGATGCGGTAGGTACGTGGCCGGGTGTACCGAATACCCGTTAGGTATCTCGGGAACCCTGTTCACATCGTTCGGGGCCGTATGGGAAACCTCGGTCGGACTCCCTGCGGATGGAACCTGAATAGGCGATAAACCTGGACTAGAGGCTTAAGTGTTTAGGTAGGTCGTGGTCTACACCCACGTCGGCTTTCGCTTGAAGTCTGCCGAGCACATGTCGTGTGCAGACGCTAAGTGGTGGAAACATGTATGAAGAAGTACACCCCTGCAGGGTTAACATGATCTATTCGAATAGCCGCGTCCGCGGTAAAGGACTACTTGGTTGCCTATACAGTTCATAGACAAGTAAATGGATACTATTAAAAGCCTCAAGATAAGTGTGAGTGCCGAGGTTGGCTCTTCCGTAGGAAGACGGAGGTGGATCCTCGGTAGTGTATTGAAGTGGTGAGTAGTGGACTCGTGTGCGCAAAACCTTTTCAAGTTGGAGTATCGTAGGATAGTCTAGCCAAGAGTCAAAGCTGGCTTGCTGCAATAACTCCACCAACCCTTCTTGATACTGTGCATGTATGTAGGATCTGATGTAAGTCTTGCTGAGTACCTTTGTACTCATGTTGCTATAATCTACATTTTTACAGAAGACGCTGCAACCCCTTCTGATGGGTTCTATGTAGACGTTGACATCAACGAGTAGGCTAAAGACCCAGGTGGTGACCCTGAGCTTGTGGAGGACCACGTAGTATAGCTAGGCTTTCCAAGCCTCTTTTATTTTACTAGTTGTCTGTACTCAGACAAGTTACTTCCGCTGTTGGCCTGTATGACTGTATGACTTGTATGTTGGGTCGTGAGACCCGTACCTTTGTGTGTATGTTATGTATGGCTCTCTGAGCCTTAAATAAAGTACTTGTGTCGTAGAGTCATGTTGTGATGCTTCGTTGTATTTGCACATATCGAGCATATTGTGTGTATGATTGAAATGCTTGGTATGTGTGGGATCTGACTATCTAGTTGTTTATCTTTAGTAGCCTCTCTTACCGGGAAATGTCTCCTAGTGTTACCGCTGAGCCCTGCTCTGGAACACTTAGGCTGGCCGGCATGTGTCCTTCTTCGTTCCTGTGTCTGTCCCTTCGGGGAAATGTCACGCTTTGAGTACCGGAGTCCTGTTAGCCCGCTACAGCCCGGTTTACCGGAGTCCTGCTAGCCCAGTGCTACAGCCCGGACCCACTTGCTGATGACCGACACGTTCGAAGCTGGGTCATGGATGCCTGTCCCTGTAAGTCTGTGCCACTTTGGGTTTACGACTAGTCATGTCAGCCCGGGCTCTTTATCATATGGATGCTAGCGACACTATCATATACGTGAGCCAAAAGGCGCAAACGGTCCCGGGCAAAGGTAAGGCGACACCCGTGGGAATACCGTGCGTGAGGCCGCAAAGTGATATGAAGTGTTACCGGCTAGATCGATGTGACATCGAGTCGGGGTCCTGACAGCGTTGGCATCAGAGCCGGACTGCCTGTAGGTTCTCCAAGCCAAACTGGTCGATGTTGAGTCTAGAAATTCTTTAGTTATATGTAGGGGAATTGTTTGTGGGATGGAACGTAAGGCTCCTTTTACTTCTTATATCTTATGACATTCTGATCTGAGTCAGTCCATTCTTCCACCGGGGGTTAAGGAATTAAGATCTATTCTCTCTGTCAGGATCACGTGTTACTAATCAGTAGTACCTTATAAGTTCGATGGATACAAGCCTAGTTCAGTTTTACTACCACATCATGTTGCCAGAACGGTTTCAGAACTTTGATATGATGATGTTGAGTGTGTACGAAATCCTTTGTCAAATGTCTCAATATCCTCTTTGAGCATTTACAGCTGTTATGCTGCCGAAATTTTGCTAGAAATTCTAATGCATTTGCATTATGATCATGCTTTCAGATGGCCACTCGCGACCTCAATCAAGTGGTTCGCCTGACTCGATGCCTAGATGTACCCGGCCATACTGCTAAGTTGGTCAGGGTAATGACTGAGGCTGGATATCGTTGGTATCCTGAGTACACGGTCGAAGAGCAATTCCGGGACTTCAATCAAAGCCAGTATCTCTGCACTGTCAGGATATTTCCATCTTATCCTGGATCCACCGAGCCTCTTCACTGTTCCTATGGACTCGGGGTTACTATTGAGATGGCTGTGCAGGACGCCGCCTACTCTATGATGACCATTATGCGAGTCAGATCTGGTTTATTTCGGGACTCTGATTTCCGGTATATGCCAGGATCACTTCCGGGAGCACAAGGATATCTCCAGGCTATCTATGCTGACTCCACTCAGGAGGATTCACGGACTCGCACCACTGCTGAGATGCTCGAGGATAAGGATCGTGAAAATCGGTCCTTAAGGTTAGAGCTCTTCAATACCCGTGCTGACCACTGGGCCACTTTGACTCGGTTCGCACCGGCGGTGCAAGCTGGATATTCAGATATGCGCGATCTCTATCCTGTGAGATCTGCTCTGCCAGTCGTGATGGTTTGGCGTGATGTAGGAGGCATCACCCCACCTCGCGGTCCCCGCAGGCCACTGTTTGTTGGTCCAAGGCCTCATCCTAGCCCCTATGGTCCACAAGCTCCGCGAGATCGTCTGTTTCCGGATGAACATGTTGAGCTTCCAGGCTATGGAGGTGACTTCTACGAGGACTACTACGGATCGGTCTGAGTTAGTGATAGTATCCCTAGTTCGCACTAGCTGTGTCGTCTATCATTCCGCGTGACTCGTGGGATATGACCTAGTTTGTACTCCTTCCGGAGATGTAGAAAAATAATGTATAGGAGCTTGGAATGCCTCCGATGAGATGTAATCCTTTTCTCACCGTAATAGTACTTTGTTTGGTCTTGTACTAAACCTTGTATGGTGTGTATGACGATGGAATAAAGAAGCAGTTTCTGTATCTACCATGTCATACGGATGATCATCTTGCATTCCGAGTTATTCCTTACATTATGTATTCCTATGTCGGAATTTTATCATTCTGACTAAATCATTGTCTTGTTTACCTAGGATGGTCAACACGCGCGCCAACCCTGCTTCTCAAGAGCAGGCCGAAGGCAGTGAAGCCAGGGATGTAAATCTGCCTCATCCTCCTTCACTAGCCGAGGTTATGATGGAAGCTGAGAGAAACAAGCGGGAGACAAACCGTTTGTTGGAGCGTATTGAACAGAATACAGCACACCATCAGAGGGCTAACGTGGTGTCACTTAGTGATTTTATCAAATTGCATCCACCCACGTTCCACCACTCCGTCGAGCCTCTCGACGCTGATGACTGGCTTCGCAGTATCTCTCACAAGCTGCGTTCCGTGCTGGTAGCGGAGGCTGACAAGGTCACCTTTGCTGCGTATCATCTTGAAGGCCCCGCCAGTCTATGGTGGGAGAATTATGGAGCTATGCGCCCAGTGGGCCATGTCACAACTTGGGCTGAATTCAGCGAGGCTTTCCGTGAACATCACATTCCGGAGGGTCTCATGGACCGTAAACGTGAAGAATTTTGCAGTTTCACCCAAGGCCGACTTTCTGTGGATGCTTATAGCAGAGAGTTTGGTAATCTCGCCCGATATGCAACTGAGGAAGTGTCTACGGACGCCAAGAAGCAAGCAAGGTTCCGTAAGGGCCTTAGTCCTGAGCTTCGCCGCGACCTCCGTCTGCATGAGTGCACATCTTTTTCGAAACTTGTCAACAAAGCCATCAGTGCTGAAACTGGTCAGACTGACTATGACGCAACACGCAAGCATGGACGTGACATGGGTTCCTCATCCGGTGCTGGTCCTCAGAAGCGCCGCGTGTGGGTACCCAACACCGCCCTGCCACCCAGGTTCACACCGAGGCCATCTTTCCAGGCGCCTCGCCCTGTTCAACAGTCTGCACCGGCCAAGCCCTATGGGGGTCCAACCAACAATGCTCCTCCACGTACCAGTTCCGTGACTTGTTTCAAGTGTGGGGAATCTGGTCACTATATGCGTGAATGCCCCCAGACCAACCCCAATCAATCTGCTAAAGCTGTTGGCCGTGGCAAGCCGACAGGAAAAGTATTCCACGCTAAACCGGTCACCGCTTCACGTGGCCATGTCAACTGCATCTCTGCCGAAGAAGCTCAAGAGGACCCCAACGTCGTTCTCGGTACGCTTCTTGTTAATTGCCACCCGGCATCTGTTCTTTTCGATACAGGAGCCTCTCATTCTTTTATATCTGAAAATTATGCTCGTTTGCATAACGTTGCATTCTGTGACTTGCCATCCTCTATGGTAATTCAAACTCCGGGATCCAAATGGCAAACTTCTAGAGTAAGCCATGGAAATGAAATCCAAGTCGACAGACTTGTTTTTCTCGCATCTTTGATAGCCCTTAAATCTTCAGATATTAATATCATTTTGGGTATGGACTGGATGTCAGCTCATCAAGCCAAAATTGATTGCTTCTCTAGGACTGTTCAACTCACTCATCCTTCGGGAAAGATAGTCAACGTCTTGACCCGAATAGCCAAGCGGCAGTTATATTCTCTTAACGCCAGTCCTTTGCCAGACCTTGAGGACGTTCCGGTAGTCCGTGACTTTCCGGATGTCTTCCCAGAGGAATTGCCAGGTGTTCCACCTGACAGGGATGTCGAGTTCGTAATCGACCTCATCCCCGGAACCGTTCCGATTGCTAGAAGACCCTATAAGATGGCACCCCTAGAACTAGCCGAGCTTAAGAAACAACTCGATGAATCCTTGAAGAAGGGTTTCATCCGCCCTAGTTCATCTCCGTGGGCTTGCCCCGTCCTATTCGTCAAGAAGAAGGATGGTACGGACCGAATGGTTGTAGATTACCGACCTGTCAATTTGGTCACAATCAAGAACAAATATCCACTTCCCAGGATCAACGATCTGTATGATCAGCTCGCTGGATCCTCAGTCTTCTCCAAGATGGATTTGAGGTTGGGCTACCATCAAATCAAAATCAGAAACGGGGACATTCCTAAAACGGCCTTTGTTACTCGTTATGGCCAATACGAGTACACCGTCATGTCCTTCGGTTTAACCAACGCTCCAGCCACCTTTTCTCGGTTAATGAACTCAATCTTCATGGAGTATTTGGATAAATTCGTCGTAGTATATCTCGATGATATACTCATCTACTCCAAGAACAAGGAAGAACATGCCGAACATCTAAGGCTAGTGTTGAAGAAACTTCGAGAGCATCGCCTTTATGCCAAATTTTCAAAATGTGAATTCTGGTTGTCAGAAGTGACCTATCTGGGTCATGTAATATCTGGTAAAGGTATTGCTGTTAACCCTGAGCGAGTTCAAGCCGTCCTTGATTGGACTCCACCTGAATCGGTCAAGCAAGTTCGGAGTTTTCTGGGCTTAGCGAGTTATTGTCGTCGCTTCGTCGAGAACTTCTCCAAAGTTGCTAAACCTCTAACCGAACTCCTCAAGAAAGATAAGAAGTTCGAATGGACTCCACAATGTGAGCACAGCTTTCAGGAACTGAAAAGACGCCTGACCTCTGCTCCTGTACTGGTACCGCCAGACTTCTCCAAAGACTTTGTTATCTACTGCGACGCCTCGCGACAAGGACTAGGTTGCATTCTCATGCAAGATCGACACGTAATTGCTTACGCTTCACGGCAATTGCACCCACATGAGGAGAATTATCCTACTCATGATCTAGAGCTTGCAGCCGTAGTCTATGCACTTAAGACCTGGCGACATTACCTCCTCGGTAATCGTTGCGAAATATTCACTGATCACCAAAGTCTAAAGTACATCTTCACCCAACCGGATTTGAATCTCAGGCAGAGACGTTGGGTTGAGTTGATCACAGACTTCGACTTAGGAATAACCTACACCCCAGGGAAAGCCAACGTCATGGCTGATGCGCTAAGTCGTAAATCTTATTGTAACAACCTGATGTTACAACAAAGTCAACCGCTTCTCCATGAGGAATTTCGGAAGCTTAACCTTCACATTGTACCTCAAGGTTTTCTCTCCACCTTGGTGGCAAAACCTACCCTTACGGATCAAATTATCAAAGCACAGAAGGTAGATCCGGGAATCTCCCGCATCAAGAGAAACATTCAGAAAGGAATTGCGAATTGTTTCTCCGTTAATGATCAAGGAGTCGTATACTTCGGGGATCGACTAGTGGTTCCCAAGGTGCGCAACCTAAGGCGATTAATCCTTAAGGAAGCTCATGAATCTCCTCTCACCATTCATCCCGGTAGTACTAAGATGTATCAGGACCTACGCCAGAGGTTCTGGTGGACTAGGATGAAGAGAGAAATCGCTCAGTATATTGCTAATTGCGACGTCTGTCGTCGTGTAAAAGCAGAGCATCAACGGCCTGCTGGCACCCTTCAACCCTTAGCTATTCCTGAATGGAAATGGGATAAAATTGGTATGGATTTCATTACCGGCTTTCCCAGAACCAAAAGAGGGAATAATGCTATTTTCGTCGTGGTCGATCGTCTTTCCAAAGTAGCTCATTTCTTACCTGTTCGTGAGAGTATAACCGCTAGTCAACTGGCAGACTTATACATCTCCCGGATAGTGTCCCTCCAGGGTGTCCCTTTGGAAATCAATTCGGATCGAGGAAGTCTTTTCACCTCTCGATTTTGGGAAAGTTTCCAAAATGCTATGGGAACCCGTCTCTTCTTTAGCACCGCTTTCCACGCTCAGTCAAGTGGTCAAGTGGAACGCGTCAACCAAATTCTAGAAGACATGCTTCGAGCCTCCGTTATCTCTTTCGAAATGGACTGGGAGAAGTGCCTTCCATTTGCCGAATTCGCTTACAACAACAGCTATCAATCTAGCTTGGGTAAAGCCCCTTTTGAAGTTCTCTATGGACGACGATGTCGAACACCCCTTAACTGGTCAGAGACCGGGGAAAGACAATTCTTTGGCCCGGATATGATTCAGGAAGCAGAAGAACAAGTTCGTATCGTTCGTGAAAAGTTGAAAACAGCCCAATCCCGTCAAAAGAGTCAATATGACCGAAAACATAAGGCTATGACTTTCGAGGTTGACGAGAAGGCTTACCTTCGGGTCACCCCTCTGAAGGGAACCCATCGTTTCGGTATCAAAGGCAAATTGGCTCCTCGTTACATTGGACCTTTTCGCATTCTTGCCAAACGAGGAGAAGTTGCCTACCAATTGGAACTACCTCCGCACCTCTCCAGAGTTCACGATGTCTTCCACGTTTCTCAACTCAGGCGTTGCTTCTCGGATCCTATCCGTGAAGTGGACCATGAAACGCTTGATCTCCAAGATGATCTTACATATCGAGAGTACCCCATCCGTATCCTCGATCAGGCCGAGCGTACCACGCGACGTCATAACATCAAGTTCCTCAAAGTTCAATGGTCGCA
>NC_057795.1:137594196-137603360 GCF_018294505.1 Triticum aestivum | reverse complement strand
ATCTAGTTGTTTATCTTTAGTAGTCTCTCTTACCGGGAAATGTCTCCTAGTGTTACCGCTGAGCCATGGTAGCTTGCTACTGCTCTGGAACACTTAGGCTGGCCGGCATGTGTCCTTCTTCGTTCCTGTGTCTGTCCCTTCGGGGAAATGTCACGCTTTGAGTACCGGAGTCCTGTTAGCCCGCTACAGCCCGGTTTACCGGAGTCCTGCTAGCCCAGTGCTACAGCCCGGACCCACTTGCTGATGACCGACACGTTCGAAGCTGGGTCATGGATGCCTGTCCCTGTAAGTCTGTGCCACTTTGGGTTTACGACTAGTCATGTCAGCCCGGGCTCTTTATCATATGGATGCTAGCGACACTATCATATACGTGAGCCAAAAGGCGCAAACGGTCCCGGGCAAAGGTAAGGCGACACCCGTGGGAATACCGTGCGTGAGGCCGCAAAGTGATATGAAGTGTTACCGGCTAGATCGATGTGACATCGAGTCGGGGTCCTGACACCGGGCATGCGTTCAAATCCTCGTACGCACCGCGGTAGAGGATGCAGTCATTAGGGCATGCATGTATCTTCTGCACCTCCAATCCTAGAGGGCATACGACCTTCTTTGCTGCATACGTACTGTCGGGTAATTCGTTATCCTTCGGAAGCTTCTTCTTCAATATTTTCAGTAGCTTCTCAAATCCTTTGTCAGGCACAACATTCTCTGCCTTCCACTGCAACAATTCCAGTACGTTACCGAGCTTTGTGTTGCCATCTTTGCAATTGGGGTACAACCCTTTTTTGTGATCCTCTAACATGTGATCGAACTTCAGCTTCTCCTTTTGACTTTCGCATTCTGTCCTTGCATCGACAATGACCCAGCGGAGATCATCATCATCGGGCACATCGTATGGTTCCTCTTGATCTTCAGCAGCTTCCCCCGTTGCAACATCACCGTATTCAGGGGGCACATAGTTGTCATCATCCTCTTCTTCTTCGTTGTCTTCCATCATAACCCCTATTTTCTTCGTGCCTCGTCCAAACATTATAGTGTGGCATGAAACCCTTATAAAGCAGGTGGGTGTGAAGGATTTTCCGGTCGGAGTAAGACTTCATATTCCCACAACTAGGGCATGGACAACACATAAAACCATTCTGCTTGTTTGCCTCAACCACTTCGAGAAAATTATGCACGCCCTTAATGTACTCGGAGGTGTGTCTGTCACCGTACATCCATTGCCGGTTCATCTGCGTGCATTATATATAATTATGTGTGTCAGAAGTAAGAAAATTAGACAAGTATCTATCTAAAGTAAGATTTTTTTTCTTTCAGAAAGAAGATAAGAACAAGAGGCTCACCACGATGGTGCCGGCGACGAGATTGGCGCGTGTGATCGAAGGCGATGAAGTCGGGACGGGGCGTGACGGACCACTAAACCTAGACAAATCTCGAGAAAAATGGAGCTCGGAGGTCGAGCTTCAAGAGGAGAAAGCTTAACTAATGTGGCTCGGGCATTTCATCGAACACCTCATGTGCATAGGAGGTGAGCTAGAGCACCCAAATGCCCTCCCCTCGCCGGCCAGAAAAAACAGAGCACTGTGGAGTGCTCTGCTTCGGCGATGGGATATATATAGGCAACTTATTTGTCCCGATTCGTGGCTGGAACCGGGACTAAAGCTCCCCCTCCTGTCCCGGTTCTAGGCACGAACCGGGACAAATGGCTGTGGGCCAGGAGCGAGGACCATTTGTCCCGGTTCGTGCCCAACACTGGGACAAATGGGTCCAGACGAACCGGGACCAATGCCCACGAGGCCCTGGCCGACCCCCTGGGCTCACAAACCGGGTCGAATGCCCCCCATGGGTCCCGGTTCGTGTAGAACCGGGACTAATGGGCTGGGTAGGCCCGAACCAAAGCCCTGTTTTCTACTAGTGGAAACTCCGCAAGCACGATCTCCTTCACCGATGACACGAGGCACATCCCCAGGTATATGATCCTGTTCTTGTAAAGGAACGAGGCCAAATCCGGCGGCTTTTGCTCCAATGATGTACCGTCAGGAACGGGATAACCTGCCAAGGAAGAAGACGACAATCAATTTACCCGGCTGGATGAACCATGGTGCAGATTCGGCTGGGGAGCAGTGATCCAAGTTTACCTCCTCATACCATCGCGACGACATCCCTAGCACCGTGGCTAACAGCGGGATCTGAGTGGAGGGATGATGAAGCACTGCTTGGTAATGGCGGCGATGAAGGTGTGGGAGGCGGCGACCGCGCGGGTAGGCGGGCGGCGAGGCGGAGGCACGAGGAGTTAGGAGAGCAGACGGGAGGGGACAAGAGGGTGTCAGCGTCGGTAACGGCGACCGCCTCCATGGCGTGGCGGTTAGGGAGGAGCGGGCTTAGTTGGGGATGAAGACGTGGGTGGTCACGTGGATAAAGACAAACCCCACCGATTGAAATCGCCCGACCAGATAGCACCTGTCCCATGTGCACGGTCGTTCGGGTAAGATCGTGTGGCCAGCATGCAGCTGCTCGCGAGCGTCAGATAGTGCACGTGCACTTTCTAATATTCAGGAAAAAAGAACACAACACAAACCGAGCTCACCTACGACGTCACCGCTCTCCCCATTTTCACATGGGCACGCGATTTCCCGTCCCCGAACCAAATTTTAAAAGGAAAGCGTTCGACCGCAGCCACACACACGCAGATCCCCCTATCCTTTCCGCCCCTCCCCCGCACGGGCAAGCTCCGTCCCTCCTCCTCCCATGGCGTCCCCGCGCACGCCAGACTCGCCCCGCGGCCTCATCTTCGTGCCCTGCGACGCCGACCTCGTCACGATCTACCTCCAGCGCAAGATCTCCGGGCACTGTGACCTACGTTTGTGGTGAGCGCGGGCACGATTGGCACTGGTGGCATTGTAGCCAAGGAAAGCTTGGTGCCAACGGCCCCGGCTGGACCAACATGCTCCCCCGACACACGGCGTTTTCGAGCGAGAGCGTGCACCGCTTTTAGCGAAACCATCGCCACCGTTTGGCGGCTTCCTTAACTTCTCTTTTAAGTCTCGCCTTGTTGCCGTCCGCCGTTTCTCTCCGCTCTTGACGCCTCCGAGAAGGCGATGTTTCTAACACTTGAGTGGGTGTTGGACGATGGGCGCGGAGGTGGATGTGGTGACGAGGGCACCGGGCAAGAAGAGGACGTCCACCACACACTGCCACACCTGCTCCAGCTCGACAATCCCGACGACGTCTTCGTGTTTGTCGCGTTGGCCAGCAAGCTGCCGTCGCCGGAGACCGAGGCCGAGAGCAAGAGGTCTTTACGTTCGCGGAGGACAGACGCCAACCAGCGCACCTATGAGCGGCTTCACGTTCGCGGACACCACATTTGAAAGTGGAATCCCACTTATGCCCAGATAACACACATAAATTATACTCGAGCGTTGGCTCTCACATATTAAAATGTGTTGATTAAATGAGCTGTGATGGGACACCCACTATCAGTCCCACCTACAGCCTGACCCCAGGGCCCCTGGCCGCAACGGCTGCAGATGCTCTAGCAGCCCAAACACGAACGTCACCTCTCTCCCCGTTTTCACTTCCACATACACGATTTCCCGTCCCCGCACCAAATTTCAAAGGAAAGCGTTCGACCGCAGCCACACGCGCGCAGATCCCCCTCTCCTTTCCGCCCCTCCCCGCGCACGCGCCTTCAAACCCTCGCTGTCAAGCTCCGTCCCTCCTCCTCTCATGGCGTCCCCGCGTACGCCCGACTCGCCCCGTGGCCTCATCTTCGCGCCCGGCGACGCCGACCTCATCACGATCTACCTCCAGCGCAAGATCTCCGGGCTCCCGCTCCCCGTCGACGCCGCCCCGTACATCCACAACGCGGACGTGTACGCGGCCGAGCCCGCCGCGCTCGTCACCGGCCTCCTCCCCGCCTCGGCGAGCAATGACGGGGAGGGCAGGGAGTGGTACTTCTTCACCTCCGTGCGGGCCCAGAGCAGCCGGGGCACCCGCAGGTGCCGCGCCGTCGCGGGTGGGGTCGGCACCTGGCATTCGGAGAAGGCGCGGTGCGACGTGCTCGACACGGGCGGCGCCGTCGTCGGGTACCGCCAACCCTTCACCTACGAGCCCAAGAACGGCTGGCTGATGCTCGAGTTCAGCCAAGAAGACCCTCGCCCCGGCGAGGCCATGCCCGCCCTCTGCAAAATCTACAAGAAGCGTCGTGCTGGCCGGTCTGCCTCGAAACCCATTTCGTCTGGGTCGTCGTCGATGTCCGGATCCAAGAGGAAGGCGGCGGCCGCGGGCGAGCGCTCCGGCGAGGGCTCCTCGGCCAGCGTGAGGCGTTGCCTGCAGTTCCGTCCGTCTCCTGCCGCACCAAATCCGCCCACCCTGGTTGCCACATCGGAGATTCAAGAAGCGTTCTTGCTTCCAGTCGAGCGGCCGCAGGCAGAGCAAGAACCGCCGGTACGCAGAGCACCCACAGCCACACCGCTGATTCCCAGCTTCTCCATGGCCGCCAACCCTTCCCTGACCTTCGACGGCACCGCCTTCCTCCGCCGCGCCCAAGATTCGCCCACGCCAGCGAATTCGGACCTGAGCGGCACGTCGACGGCACTGCTGGGCAATTACGAGCTCGTCTCACCAGCCAGCTCCGAGCTGACCTGCTACAATGCCACGACTCCCCCGAGCGATAACACCGGCGCTTGGGCCTTCCAGCGGTCCGCCCTGACCTCCTCCAATGGCACCACCTCCCTCCTCCCTGGCCAAGATTGGGCCACGCCAGAGTCGTCACAAGTCAGTGAGGCATCGACGGTGGAGAGCTACAGCTGCTTCTCGCCCGACCACGCCACATCCAGGCCCACCACACTGCCGATCAGCAACGGCACTGGCTATTGTTGGTCTTTGCCGCAGTACAGCGAGCTATCGGCAATTTTTGGCGCCTGATCGAATGCTTTGATACGCTTCCATGCTAGGCTGAGAGGAGTATGGGTCTGCCTCATTTAGTTTGTAGGGATTTTTGGCCATACTTGATTGTTCTTGCTAGACTTGTTTAGCAGCAACTCTGCTTTCTGTTCGAACTGAGGCTTCGTTCAGTTAACTGACATCTTCAGCGATGTAACTGGGATGCACACAGCACAATTAGCTGTGGATCCTTCGTTGTGCACTCTTCCTATAGCCTTTTCCATATGATTTTGTGTCTCCTGTGCCTAATTTTTCTGATTGTTGTGATCGAATTCAGTGAGCATTTTTTTTGTTGCTTTTGGCCCAGTGAAGAGTAAATTAGGCCTGGTTTCGTTGTAGGAGTTCTCAAATGAAGAGTGAGTGATTATCCCGAAGTGTCTCATTATTGCAGGATTAATCCCTTTAGCTGAAGCTGATGGCCTTGTTTTGTTCATGTTATCATATTTTGTATCGTTTACATTTGTCACGGCTAAATGATGTTTGTTTGCTTATATGTCCAAGAAAAATTTATGGTATCCACATGCTCGGTGTTGATATGGTTTAGTACAAGAGGGCTCCAATTGATTTAGTTTTTTTAGATTGTTGGGCTTTTGTTACCACTGCACACACATTGAATAATTCAGAAATGGAGGGCTTCTTGTTTACCTGGCCCTTGTAGCGTTATAAGGTGAAGGACTTTTTATCCAAAGGGGCCTCATAGTCCTATTCATATGTTTTTGGGGTGATGATTCTTAATGCGGTCTATCCTTCACTATGAAGTGACAAACAAACATCACATCAAACGATTTGCATGATTTCACCCGGTTTTCCTTCTGTGTATCTGAAAATGAAGAAGTGAAGTGCTCTAAGTGATAAGTACATACATATATAATTAGCAGAGCCTCAATATAATTAGTTCCACTTCAAGGTACTCCCTCCGTCCCAAAATAAGTGTCTTAATTTTAGTACATAGTACAAAGTTGAGACACTTATTTTGGGACGGAGGTAGTATATAATATGGGTAGAGCCTGAATATATAACTAGTAGAAACTGGAAATTTTTTTGTCTATCAATGGTAGTTCATTCTATTCTGGTTTGAATTAGCAATGTACCTGTACCTTCAATGGTGTTTTTTTCAGATTCAGAAACAATGTAGAGAGCTTACTGAAGTAAAACAAAGTACTCCCTCCGTTCCTAAATATTAAGTCTTTTTAGAGATTTCAATATGGAGCGTATGTAGTCCATATTGGAATCTCTAAAAAGACTTATATTTAGGAACGGAGGGAGTATATGTTATTAGCTGTCATAATGTTCAAGTAAAAGTTGGTCTTGTTTCATATCAGAAACAAGAGAAGTGTTCTATATTATCCCATCAGCTCTCTGAATTTTCAAATAGTACCTAAACCAATAGATCTTATATCTTGTTAATGTAGCTTCTGTTTTTGTCTATCGGCGTCGGTTCGTTCTCTTCTAGTTTTCATTTGTGCAGGCATTGAGCTTTCCAAGGAGGAACAAGGCCTTAGATGATGCACTGTTTGGTTTTGTAAGACAATAAGTTTTGGGGAACCAGCACAACCCTCTAGGGGTGGCTTATCTCATTATATATAATGGTTGTGTTACAATATGTACCATATACGTACATGGGTACAGAAGCTATACATAGTCTAACACCCTCCCTCAATCTTAGCCACTTTCTAAAGAACTGAGAAGGGTAAGATTGCGCCTACAAGCCTCAAACTGTGGCAGCGGTAAAGGCTTAGTGAAGATGTCTGCAAGTTGATCCTTAGATGAGATAAACTTGATCTGGAGTTGCTTCTGTGATACACGTTCCCGTACAAAGTGATAGTCAACTTCAATGTGTTTCATTCGGGCATGAAATACTGGATTTGCAGAAAGGTATGTAGCACCGATGTTATCACACCAAAGAATAGGAGGCTATGGTTGAGACAAACCCAACTCCTGAAGCAAAGACTGCACCCAAATAATCTCTGCAGTAGCATTAGCCACAGCCTTGTACTCAGCTTCAGTACTGCTACGTGACACAGTAGCCTGTTTCCGAGCACTCCAGGCGATCAAATTAGAGCCAAAGAATACTGCATAACCCCCCGTGGATCGCCTGTCATCTGGGCTACCAGCCCAATCTGCATCAGAGAAGGCCGAAAGGACCCGAGAGGAAGTCGGCCGAATATGCATACCAAATGTCAGGGTGAACTGAACATAACGAAGAATGCGTTTAACAGCAGCCCAATGAGTATCTCTGGGAGCCTGAAGATACTGACAAACCCTGTTAACAGCATAAGAGATATCTGGTCTCGTGATCGTCAAGTACTGAAGTCCACCAACAATGCTCCTGTACTCTGTGGCATCCGCAGGAGACAAAAGCTCACCATCAACAGCTGTTATCTTGTCGGTAGACGACATGGGTGTGGTGGTCGGTTTGCACTTCAGCATGCCAGCTCTCTGTAACAACTCCAAGGAGTACTTCTTCTGCGTAAGGACAAGACCAGTAGCACGAGAAGTGACCTCAACTCCAAGAAAGTAGTGAAGCTTTCCAAGATCTTTGACCGCAAAATCAGCACCAAGAGAGCAGACAAGAGCATCAGCAGCATACTGAGAAGAGCTGACAAGGATAATATCATCGACATATACCAAAAGATACATAGTGACTTCTGGCTTCTGTAGAAGAAATAACGAAGTGTCAGCAGTAGACGGCACAAACCCATGAGCACGAAGGGCAGAGGCAAGGCGGGCATGCCAGGCACGAGGAGCTTGCTTCAAACCATATAGTGCTTTGGAAAGACGACAGATATAGTCAGGATGATCAGGATCAGAGAAACCAGGCGGCTGTTTCATATAAACCTCTTCCTCCAAAAATCCATGTAGAAAAGCATTCTGCACATCAAGTTGACGAAGTGACCAACCACGAGAAACAGCAATGAAGAGAAGAAGCCGAATAGTGGTAGGCTTGACGACAGGACTGAAGGTGTCCTCATAGTCAAGACCATGACGCTGCCGAAAACCGCGAGCAACAAGTCGCGCTTTGTAACGCTCAATAGATCCATCCGAATGCTTCTTCACTTTGAATACCCATTTTGAGTCAATAACATTTACCCGTGGTCGTGGAGGAACGAGAGTCCATGTCTTGTTACGAAGAAGAGCATGAAACTCCTGCTCCATAGCCTCTCGCCAATGTGGAATGCGCAGGGCAGCCTGATATGAGCGAGGCTCAGAAGATGGATCCGCAACAGCAGCAGCCAAACAAGCAGCCAACCAAGCAACCGTACCATCCTTACGTTCCTTAGGTTTGAAAATGCCACTGCGACTGCGTGTATGTGGTCGGGACATAGGAACCACCGAGGTCGACGGAGCAGCCTGCAACGGGCTGGAGGACGGCGACGTTGACGAGTCAGCCGGTGACGAGGAGCCAGTCACGGTAGCCTCGGACTCGGTTGGCGAAGAAGGCCGACCCACCGGCGAAACCGGCAGAGCAGACGAAGCAGCTGGCGACTCCGGCATCACAGACCGGGCCGATGGCGAGCTCGGCATAGTGGGCCGTGGCGCGGCCGGTGTCGCGGGCCGATCCGCTGATGAAGGCGACGTGAGGACCCGAGCCACGGGCGAAGACGGCGTGACGGGTCGAGCCGCAGGCGAAGACGGCATGACGGGCCGAGCCGCGGGCGACTCGGCGGCCGCTGGCGAAACGGACCGAGCAGTGGAGATGCTCGGCGCGACGGGCTCGCCGGGTGACCATGCATGGGCACGCGAATCGATGCCATGCAACATAGGGCGATCGACGTGCCCACCAGAAGACGACGATGATGATGGTGAATCCTCCAACAGCTCCAAACGAGCTCCACGTCCGGTTCCTGCACCATGGTTAGGTAACAGCAAAGGAGAGTATGCAACATCATCAAATTGGTCAGAAGCAACAGAGGATGAATGCAGGGATGGTGGTTCGACAGTGGACACAGGAAGGTTGGCAAAGGGAAAAACATGCTCATCAAACACGACGTCCCGAGATATATAGACACGATTAGTGGGAACATGAAGACATTTGTAACCTTTATGAAGAGAGCTATAGCCAAGAAAAACACACTTCTTAGAACGAAACTCAAGCTTGCGCTTGTTATATGGACGAAGATGCGGCCAGCAAGCACACCCAAATACCTTGAGAAAGGTATAATCAGGTTGTTCATTAAGGAGAACCTCAATGGGAGTCTTCATGTTTAAAACACGAGTAGGAG
>NC_057795.1:137491202-137592545 GCF_018294505.1 Triticum aestivum | reverse complement strand
CGCCAACCCCGCCAGCGGGGCAGTGTGATCCGCTTGCGGCAGGAGCGGCGGGATGACGCCTGCGGAGTCCGCAGCGGACGGCGGCGCCGCGGTGTGGACCACGAGGTCACGCCCAAGCGAGGGCGCCGGCGGCGTGGAGAAGACGGAGCCGATGCTCCTTGTCCCGATCGGAGCCGGAACAGAGACGGCATTGAGCGGGAGGTTGAGCAGAGCCGCAAGAGAGGCCGGGAGGAAGCCCGCAGCAGTGGAACCGGTGGTGGCGGCGCTCGACATGGCGGCGGCGCGATCGGTGGCGCGGCGGCGGCGGTGAAGGCGGCGGCGGCTGCGGCGGCGGTGCGGGTATTAGGGTTTAGAAGCGGAAGCGATCGTAACCTAGCGTGATACCATGTAAGACAATAAGTTTTGGGGAACCAGCACAACCCTCTAGGGGTGGCTTATCTCATTATATATAATGGTTGTGTTACAATATGTACCATATACGTACATAGGTACAGAAGCTATACATAGTCTAACAGGTTTCTTCAGCAGACAGTTCTCCCCCTTCATTATTACTACATCATAATGAACTTTTTGTTTTACTTTTGCGATTCATGTGCCTTCATTTGTTCTTTTGTGCTTTTTCTGAGGCAGGAATGCAGTCCGTGAAGTATTTGAAAAGAAATTTCAGCCACTTCGGAGGACTCTTCCTCACCAGTGAACAAGTTTTTGTTCTATATATTCTCTGCACCCCGCCCCACCCTCTACATTTCATACTAGCTAGATGCAAAAATGCATTACATGTTATCCTGTTTGCTATGGGGCGTGTTTTCTTCTTAAAGCGTCTATTTATTTTGTAGGCTAAAAGAGCAAAGTAGATGGTGTGGGCAGGGATGCTTTTAGCAGATTTTCAGATTAGTACTTCTCGAAAGTGCTGAAAAATCTGACTCCATACCAGAGCGCTGTGAAATTCCGTCAGAGTTTGCCAGATGGGTGGCTGATCAAAAGATGCAGGGGCTGTAGACACCCAAACAGGGTTGCTCCTACCTTAGTCCGCAGTCACAAAGATGCTGAATTCCATGATGTCTTGATCAACTTATCCCCCTTCGGGTACATAAATCTGTCTTGGTCACCACACGGGCGTGTCATTCACTTTGTTTTCTGACCTTTTGTTGCTAATAATAAAGAGCCGTTCTTGTTGTTTGCTGTTGTTGCTTATCTTTTCTTACTACACCCCCTTATAAAATATCTGCATCTCAAAGTAATTTTTGAAGGGTATTTCTGTACTTGCATTGTGATGGATGTTACAAAAAGTTATTATTTTCCCTCTGATTTAGTGCAAAATAAAATCAGAATATTTTTTGTACTTACTCCTAAAACTCTGCAGTCACAAACCCCTTGGCCCTATAGGAGCTTCCACGCTCATTTGACGATAAGGCATCAGTTCATGACCTTGGTGTTAATCACCCCGAGACCCCAACTTCCTTGGGAGAACAGATGGTCTCCTAGTTTGACCATATGGTAACTTTGAATCCCCTTCTTTTGCCAGAAGAAACGGGGTATAATTTTATCAAACTGGTGATGCACTCTAATTTTATCCTACTCGTGAGATCAAGATCTTATTTATGTTAATCCTAGAGGATTTTATATTCTAACAAAGGGCCCTCAACAACCAGAAATCCAAAACCAAGAACATTGGTTAACAAGAGAACAAAAGAAATCAAGGAAGTGGTCGCTCAAGTGCGGTAAGGCCTTATGATAGTTTTGCAATTAAACAAGATTGGCAAAGCATCATCCTTGGATGAACGACCTTGTCCAACCTTGCCAATGTGCCTTCATTAAGGGCCGCACAATTCATGACAATTTCAAGTATGTTCATTGCCTCGCCAAGATGTTCAAGCAATCAAAGACACCGGCGGTGATGTTGAAGCTGGATATTGAAAAGGCCTTCGATTCGGTCTCTTGGGAGTTCTTGCTGCAGGTTCTAGAGGCCAAGGGGTTCGGCACCAAGTTTCGTGACTGGATCTCTGTCATGTTGTCTACTGCCACATCCAACGTGCTTGTCAATGGCGCCCTCACAGACTCAATTCACCATCAGCACGGCCTTCGGCAGGGAAACCCTATGTCACCGCTGCTTTTCGTCATTGTGATGGACTGCCTTGCTGCCCTCATCAATGCCGCTGTTGAAGCCAAGGTGCTCAAGCCTATTGGGTCATCTCGCATGCCTTTTCACACCTCGTTGTATGCCGATGATGCTGTAATCTTCATCAACCCGGACCCTTCTGAAATTGCATCCATCAAGCAACTGCTCCAACTCTTTGGCAATGCGACCGGTTTACACACAAACTTTGAAAAGAGTTCTTTCACACCCATCCGCTGTGAGGGATTGAATTTGCCGTTGATTATGGGTGCCTCAATAGGTGTCTGTAAAAAATTCCCTTGCAAGTACCTAGGAATGCCGCTTTCCGATTCTAGACTGAAGATGGTTGATTATGAGGAATATATTGACAAGATACTGTCCAAAGTTCGTTGTTGGAAGCTTGGACTCATGGGCCTGGTGTTGGGGAACGTAGTAATTTCGAAAAAATTCCTACGCACACGCAAGATCATGGTGATGGCATAGCAACGAGAGAGGAGAGTGTTCGTCCACGTACCCTCGTAGACCGTAAGCGGAAGCGTTATCACAACGCGGTTGATGTAGTCGTACGTCTTCACGATCCGATCGATCCAAGCACCGAACGTACGAAGCCTCCGAGTTCAACACACGTTCAGCTCGATGACGATCTCCGGCCTCCGATCCAGCCGAGCTCCGGAGATGAGTTCCGTCAGCACGACGGCGTGGTGACGATGATGATGTTCTACCGGCGCAGGGCTTCGCCTAAACTCCGCAACGATATGACCGAGGTGGAATATGGTGGAAGGGGGCACCGCACACGGCTAAGGAACGATCCATAGATCAACTTGTGTGTCTATGGGGTGCCCCCTGCCCCCGTATAAAGGAGCCAGGGGGGAGGAGGCCGCCGGCCTAAGGGGGCGCACAAAGGGGGGAGTCCTACTCCCACCGGGAGTAGGACTACCCTTTTCCAAGTTGGAGTAGGAGAGAAGGGGGAAAGAGGAGGAGGAGGGGAAGGAAAGGGGGGCCGCCGCCCCCCTTCCCTTGTCCTATTCGGACTAGGAGGGGGAGGGGCACGCGGCCCCCTCCTTGCTCCTTCCTCTTCTCCCTCTTGGCCCATGTAGGCCCATTAATCCCCCGGGGGGGTTCCGGTAACCTCCCGGTACTCCGGTAAAATGCCGATTTCACCCGGAACCATTCCGATGTCCAAACATAGGCTTCCAATATATCAATCTTTATGTCTCGACCATTCCGAGACTCCTCGTCATATCCGTGATCACATCCGGGACTCCGAACAAACTTCGGTAGATCAAAACTTATAAACTCATAATAAAACTGTCATCGAAACGTTAAGCGTGCGGACCCTACGGGTTCGAGAACTATGTAGACATGACCTAAAACCATTCTCGGTCAATAACCAATAGTGGGACATGGATGCCCATATTGGTTCCTACATATTCTACGAAGATCTTTACCGGTCAAACCGCATAACAACATACTTTGTTCCCTTTGTCATCGGTATGTTACTTGCCCGAGATTTGATCGTCGGTATCCAATACCTAGTTCAATCTCGTTACCGGCAAGTCTCTTTACTCGTTCCGTAATACGTCATCTCATAACTAACTCATTAGTTACATGCTTGCAAGGCTTAGGTGATGAGTATTACCGAGAGGGCCCAGAGATACCTCTCCGACAATCGGAGTGACAAATCCTAATCTCGAATTATGCCAACCCAACATGTACCTTCGGAAACACCTGTAGAGCACCTTTATAATCACCCAGTTACGTTGTGATGTTTGGTAGCACACAAAGTGTTCTTTCGGTAAACGGGAGTTGCACAATCTCATAGTTGTAGGAACTTTGTATAAGTCATGAAGAAAGCAATAGCAGTATACTAAACGATCAAGTGCTAGGCTAACAGAATGGGTCATGTCAATCACATCATTCTCCCAATTATGTGATCCCATTAATCAAATGACAACACATGTCTATGGTCAGGAAACATAACCATCTTTGATTAATGAGCTAGTCAAGTAGAGGCACACTAGTGACTATGTGTTTGTCTATGTATTCACACATGTATCATGTTTCCGGTTAATACAATTCTAGCATGAATAATAAACATTTATCATGATATGAGGAAATAAATAATAACTTTATTATTGCCTCTAGGGCATATTTCCTTCAGTCTCCCACTTGCACTAGAGTCAATAATCTAGATTACATAGTAATGATTCTAACACCCATGGAGTCTTGGTGCTGATCATGTTTTGCTCGTGAGATAGGCTTAGTCAACGGGTCTGCAACATTCAGATCCGTATGTATCTTGCAAATCTCTATGTCTCCCACTTGGACTTGGTCCCGAATGGAATTGAAGCGTCTCTTGATGTGCTTGGTCCTCTTGTGAAATCTGGATTCCTTTGCCAAGGCAATTGCACCAGTATTGTCACAGAAGATCTTCATTGGTCCCGATGCACTAGGTATGACACCTAGATCGGAAATGAACTCCTTCATCCAGACTCCTTCATTCGCTGCTTCAGAAGCAGCTATGTACTCCGCTTCACATGTAGATCCCGCCATGACGCTTTGTTTAGAACTACACCAACTTACAGCTCCACCGTTTAATATAAACACGTATCCGGTTTGCGATTTAGAATCGTCCGGATCAGTGTCAAAGCTTGCATCGACGTAACCATTTACGACTAGCTCTTTGTCACCTCCATATACGAGAAACATATCCTTAGTCCTTTTCAGGTATTTCAGGATGTTCTTGACCGCTGTCCAGTGATCCACTCCTGGATTACTTTGGTACCTTCCTACCAAGCTTATTGCTAAGCATACGTCAGGTCTGGTACACAGCATTGCATACATGATAGAGCCTATGGCTGAAGCATAGGGAACATTTTTCATTTTCTCTCTATCTTCTGCTGTGGTCGGGCATTGAGTTTGACTCAACTTCACACCTTGTAGCACAGGCAAGAATCCTTTCTTTGCCTGATCCATTTTGAACTTTTTCAAAATTTTGTCAAGGTATGTGCTTTGTGAAAGTCCTATTAAGCGTCTTGATCTATCTCTATAGATCTTGATGCCCAATATGTAAGCAGCTTCACCGAGGTCTTTCATTGAAAGACTTTTATTCAAGTATCCCTTTATGCTATCCAGAAATTCTATATCATTTCCAATTAATAATATGTCATCAACATATAAAACTAGAAATGCTACAGAGCTCCCACTCACTTTCTTGTAAATACAGGCTTCTCCAAAAGTCTGTATAAAACCATATGCTTTGATCACACTATCAAAACGTTAATTCCAACTCCGAGATGCTTGCACCAGTCCATAAATGGAACGCTGGAGCTTGCACACTTTGTTAGCACCTTTTGGATCAACAAAACCTTCCGGCTGCATCATATACAACTCTTCTTCTAGAAATCCATTCAAGAATGCAGTCTTGACATCCATTTGCCAAATTTCATAATCATGAAATGCAGCAATAGCCAACATGATTCGGACAGACTTAAGCATCGCTACGGGTGAGAAAGTCTCATCGTAGTCAACCCCTTGAACTTGTCGAAAACCTTTTGCAACAAGTCGAGCTTTATAGACAGTTACATTACCATCAGCGTCAGTCTTCTTCTTAAAGATCCATTTATTCTCAATGGCTTGCCGATCATCGGGCAAGTCAACCAAAGTCCATACTTTGTTTTCATACATGGATCCCATCTCAGATTTCATGGCCTCTAGCCATTTTGCGGAATCTGGGCTCATCATCGCTTCCTCATAGTTCGTAGGTTCATCATGGTCAATAACATGACTTCCAAAATAGGATTACCGTACCACTCTGGTGCAGATCTCACTCTGGTAGACCTACGAGGTTTAGCAGAAACTTGATCTGAAGTTTCATGATCAATATCATTAGCTTCCTCACTAATTGGTGTAGTCGTCACAGGAACCGGTTCTCGTGATGAACTACTTTCCAATAAGGGAGTAGATACAGATATCTCATCAAGTTCCACTTTCCTCCCACTCACTTCTTTCGAGAGAAACTCCTTCTCTAGAAAGGATCCATTCTTAGCAACGAATGTCTTGCCTTCGGATCTGTGATAGAAGGTGTATCCAACAGTCTCTTTTGGATATCCTATGAAGACACATTTCTCCGATTTGGGTTTGATTTTATCTGGTTGAAGTTTCTTCACATAGGCATCGCAGCCCCAAACTTTAAGAAACGACAACTTTGGTTTCTTGCCAAACCACAGTTCATAAGGTGTCGTCTCAACGGATTTTGATGGTGCCCTATTTAACGTGAATGCGGCCGTCTCTAAAGCATAACCCCAAAACGATAGCGGTAAGTCGGTAAGTGACATCATAGATCGCACCATATCAAGTAAAGTACGATTACGACGTTCGGACACACCATTTCGTTGTGGTGTTCCGGGTGGCGTGAGTTGCGAAACTATTCCGCATTGTTTCAAATGTAAACCAAACTCGTAACTCAAATATTCTCCTCCACGATCAGATCGTAGAAACTTTATTTTCTTGTTACGATGATTTTCTACTTCACTCTGAAATTCTTTGAACTTTTCAAATGTTTCAGACTTGTGCTTCATTAAGTAGATATACCCATATCTGCTCAAATCATCTGTGAAGGTGAGAAAATAACGATATCCGCCACGAGCCTCAACATTCATCGGACCACATACATCTGTATGTATGATTTCCAACAAATCTGTTGCTCTCTCCACAGTTTCGGAGAACGGTGTTTTAGTCATCTTGCCCATGAGGCACGGTTCGCAAGTACCAAATGATTCATAATCAAGTGATTCCAGAAGTCCATCAGTATGGAGTTTCTTCATGCGTTTTACACTGATATGACCTAAACGGCAGTGCCACAAATAAGTTGCACTATCATTATCAACTCTGCATCTTTTGGCTTCAACATTATGAATATGTGTATCACTACTATCGAGATTCAATAAAAATAGACCACTCTTCAAGGGTGCATGACCATAAAAGATATCACTCATATAAATAGAACAACCATTATTCTCTGATTTAAATGAATAACCGTCTCGCATCAAAAAAGATCCAGATATAATGTTCATGCTCAACGCTGGCACCAAATAACAATTATTCAGGTCTAAAACTAATCCCGAAGGTAGATGTAGAGGTAGCGTGCCGACCGCGATCACATCGACTTTGGAACCGTTTCCCATGCGCATCGTCACCTCGTCCTTGGCCGGTGCTCGCTTATTCCGTAGTCCCTGTTTCGAGTTGCAAATATTAGCAACAGAACCAGTATCAAATACCCAGGTGCTACTACGAGCTCTAGTTAGGTACACATCAATAACATGTATATCACATATACCTTTGTTCACTTTGCCATCCTTCTTATCCGCCAAATACTTGGGGCAGTTCCGCTTCCAGTGACCAGTCTGCTTGCAGTAGAAGCACTCAGTTTCAGGCTTAGGTCCAGACTTGGGTTTCTTCTCTTGAGCAGCAACTTCCTTGCCGTTCTTCTTGAAGTTCCCCTTCTTCTTCCCTTTGCCCTTTTTCTTGAAACTAGTGGTCTTGTTGACCATCAACACTTGATTCTCCTTCTTGATTTCTACCTCCGCGGCTTTCAGCATCGCGAAGAGCTCGGGAATAGTCTTGTTCATCCCTTGCATATTATAGTTCATCACGAAGCTTTTGTAGCTTGGTGGCAGTGATTGGAGAATTCTGTCAATGACACTATTATCAGGAAGATTAACTCCCAGTTGAATCAAGTGATTATTATACCCAAATATTCTGAGTATGTGTTCACTGACAGAACTATTCTCCTCCATCTTGCAGCTATAGAACTTATTGGAGACTTCATATCTCTCAATCCGGGCATTTGCTTGAAATATTAACTTCAACTCCTGGAACATCTCATATGCTCCATGACGTTCAAAACGTCGTTGAAGACCCGGTTCTAAGCTGTAAAGCATGGCACACTGAACTATAGAGTAGTCATCAGCTTTGCTCTGCCAGACGTTCTTAACGTCGTCAGTTGCATCAGCAGCAGGCCTGGCACCCAGCGGTGCTTCCAGGACGTAACTCTTCTGTGCAGCAATGAGGATAATCCTCAGGTTACAGACCCAGTCCGTGTAATTGCTACCATCATCTTTCAACTTTGCTTTCTCAAGGAACGCATTAAAATTCAACGGAACAACAACACGAGCCATCTATCTACAAACAAACATAGACAAGCAAGATACTATCAGGTACTAAGTTCATGATAAATTTAAGTTCAATTAATCATATTACTTAAGAACTCTCACTTAAACAGACATCTCTGTAGTCATCTAAGTGATCACGTGATCCAAATCAACTAAACCATAACCGATCATCACGTGAGATGGAGTAGTTTTCAATGGTGAACATCACTATGTTGATCATATCTACTATATGATTCACGCTCGACCTTTCGGTCACTGTGTTCCAAGGCCATATCTGCATATGCTAGGCTCGTCAAGTTTAACCTGAGTATTCTGCGTGTGCAAAACTGGCTTGCACCCGTTGTAGATGGGCGTAGAGCTTATCACACCCGATCATCACGTGGTGTCTCGGCACGACGAACTTTGGCAACGGTGCATACTCAGGGAGAACACTACTTGATAATTTTAGTGAGAGATCATCTTAAAATGCTACCGTCAATCAAAGCAAGATAAGATGCATAAAGGATAAACATCACATGCAATCAATATAAGTGATATGATATGGCCATCATCATCTTGTGCTTGTGATCTCCATCTCCGAAGCACCGTCGTGATCACCATCGTCACCGGCGCGACACCTTGATCTCCACCGTAGCATCGTTGTCGTTTACGCCATCTATTGCTTCTACGACTATCGCTACCGCTTAGTGATAAAGTAAAGCAATTACAGGGCGTTTGCATTTCATACAATAAAGTGACAACCATATGGCTCCTGCCAGTTGCCAATAACTTCGGTTAAAAAACATGATCATCTCATACAATAAAATATAGCATCACGTCTTGACCATATCACATCACAACATGCCCTGCAAAAACAAGTTAGACGTCATCTACTTTGTTGTTGCAAATTTTACGTGGCTGCTACGGGCTTAGCAAGAACCGTTCTCACCTACGCATCAAAACCACAATGATAGTTCGTCAAATAGACTCCGTTTTAACCTTCGCAAGGACCGGGCGTAGCCACACTCGGTTCAACTAAAGTGAGAGAGACAGACACCCGCCAGCCACCTTTAAGCACGAGTGCTCGTAACGGTGAAACCAGTCTCGCGTAAGCGTACGCGTAATGTCGGTCCGGGCCGCTTCATCTCACAATACCGCTGAACCAAAGTATGACATGCTGGTAGGCAGTATGACTTATATCGTCCACAACTCACTTGTGTTCTACTCGTGCATATAACATCAACGCATAAAACCTAGGCTCGGATACCACTGTTGGGGAACGTAGTAATTTCAAAAAATTTCCTACGCACACGCAAGATCATGGTGATGGCATAGCAACGAGAGGGGAGAGTGTTCGTCCATGTACCCTCGTAGACCGTAAGCGGAAGCGTTATCACAATGCGGTTGATGTAGTCGTATGTCTTCACGATCCGACTGATCCAAGCACCGAACGTACGGAGCCTCTGAGTTCAGCACACGTTCAGCTCGATGACGATCTCCGGCCTCCGATCCAGCCGAGCTCCGGAGATGAGTTCCGTCAGCACGACGGTGTGGTGACGATGATGATGTTCTACCGGCGCAGGGCTTCGCCTAAACTCCGCGATGATATGACCGAGGTGGAATATGGTGGAAGGGGGCACCGCACACGGCTAAGGAACGATCCGTAGATCAACTTGTGTGTCTATGGGGTGGCCCCTGCCCCCGTATATAAAGGAGCCAAGGGGGAGGAGGCCGCCGGCCTAAGGGGGCGCGCCAAGGGGGGAGTCCTACTCCCATCGGGAGTAGGACTCCCCTTTTCCAAGTTGGAGTAGGAGAGAAGGGGGAAAGAGGAGGAGGAGGGGAAGGAAAGGGGGGGCGCCGCCCCCCTTCCCTTGTCCTATTCGGACTAGGAGGGGGAGGGGCGCGCGGCCCCCTCCTTGCTCCTTCCTCTTCTCCCTCTTGGCCCATGTAGGCCCATTAATCCCCCGGGGGGGGGGGGGGTTCCGGTAACCTCCCGGTACTCCGGTAAAATGCCGATTTCACCCGGAACCATTCTGATGTCCAAACATAGGCTTCCAATATATCAATCTTTATGTCTCGACCATTCCGAGACTCCTCGTCATGTCCGTGATCACATCCGGGACTCCGAACAAACTTCAGTACATCAAAACTTATAAACTCATAATAAAACTGTCATCGAAACGTTAAGCGTGCGGACCCTACGGGTTCGAGAACTATGTAGACATGACCTAAAACCATTCTCGGTCAATAACCAATAGCGGTACCTGGATGCCCATATTGGTTCCTACATATTCTATGAAGATCTTTATCGGTCAAACCGCATAACAACATACTTTGTTCCCTTTGTCATCGGTATGTTACTTGCCCGACATTTGATCGTCGGTATCCAATACCTAGTTCAATCTCGTTACCGGCAAGTCTCTTTAGTCGTTCCGTAATACGTCATCTCATAACTAACTCATTAGTTACATGCTTGCAAGGATTAGGTGATGAGTATTACCGAGAGGGCCCAGAGATACCTCTCCGACAATCGGAGTGACAAATCCTAATCTCGAATTATGCCAACCCAACATGTACCTTCGGAAACACCTGTAGAGCACCTTTATAATCACCCAGTTACGTTGTGACGTTTGGTAGCACACAAAGTGTTCTTCCGGTAAACGGGAGTTGCACAATCTCATAATTGTAGGAACTTTGTATAAGTCATGAAGAAAGCAATAGCAGTATACTAAACGATCAAGTGCTAGGCAAACAGAATGGGTCATGTCAATCACATCATTCTCCTAATGAAGTGATCCCATTAATCAAATGACAACACATGTCTATGGTCAGGAAACATAACCATCTTTGATTAATGAGCTAGTCAAGTAGAGGCATACTAGTGACTATGTGTTTGTCTATGTATTCACACATGTATCATGTTTCCGGTTAATACAATTCTAGCATGAATAATAAACATTTATCATGATATGAGGAAATAAATAATAACTTTATTATTGCCTCTAGGGCATATTTCCTTCACCTGGACGGGCAGCTTATGCTTGTCAAGCAGGTCTTGTCTGCGATGGTGGTTTTCTAGATGATTGCCCTGGCGCAACCGATTTGGTTACATAAACTTGTTGACAAAATAGGAAGGGGCTTTCTTTGGGAGTGCAAGGAGGTTGCCGTTAGGGGAAAATGCTTGGTGAGCTGGAAGCTTGTGTTTTTTTCGAAAAGGGGGGACTCCCCGGCCTCTGCATCAGAACAATGCATACGACCACATTTATTAAATAGTAAATAAGGTTCAACAAGGTCTTAACGTCTGCAAACATAAGCAACAGCGAGCTCACACAGAGCCTCAACGGCAAAACAAAAAGCCCAAAAGCCAAAACCGGCTGGCAAAATAAAAGATAGGTAAACTAATTGCCTATCCTATTACATGACCGCCATCCAAACCGGTTGAAGATATCCCGCGCGACCATCTCCCACCGGACAGATCCAGTAACCAAACACTCCCTGGCCTCCGTCGGAGTGAGTAAGGACCACATACGGATCAGTGCAGTAGCCCGGAATAAAACCTGCAAAAAATGAATAGTTGTTGTTCTGTTAAAAGCCAAATCATTTCTGCAATTCCAAATTGCCCATAACAACGCACATACTCCTACACGAATGTGTCTAGCTGTTTCGGACTCTATCCCAGCAAGCCACGCCCCAAATAACATGTTGACCGAAGTCGGAGGAGTAATGTTAAAGGCAATTTGCACGGAGCGCCACAACCCTCGTGCCAACGGACAGTCAAAAAATAGATGCTTGATAGTCTCATCCCGATCACAGAAACTACACCTAGTAGAACCTGTCCAGTTGCGCTTAACTAGATTGTCCTTTGTTAAAATTACTTGTTTATGCACAAACCACATAAACACTTTAATATTCAAAGGGACCTTAACTTTCCAAACCTCTTTGGAACTAGGAATCACAGTAGAGTTAATGATATCGATATACATCGATTTAACTGTGAACTCCCCAGATCTAGTAAGCTTCCAACATAACTCATCGGGCTGAGGAGTTAACTGAACCTCCATCAGTCTACGGACTAAGTGAAGCCATGCTTCCCATTGATTACCCACAATCACCCTCCTGAACTGAATGTTGAGTGGAATAGACTGCATAACCGTGGCAACAAGAGCCTCACGACGCTGAACAATACGATATAGGGACGGATACTGGGTCGCCAATGGCGTGTCGCCAAGCCACGTATCCTCCCAGAATCGCGTGTTATTACCATTACCGACAATACACCTCGTTTTGTTAAAGAAAGCAGCTTTGATTCTCATGAGCCCCTTCCAGAATGGCGAATCCGTTGGTCTCAGAGTGACCTGGGATAGGGTCTTGGACTGCAGATATTTACTACGTAAAATCTGCGCCCACGTTGCCTCCATCTCAGAAGACAACTTAAACAGCCACTTACTGAGAAGGCATCTGTTCTTGACTTCAAGATTTTCAATACTAAGGCCCCCCTGGTCCTTTGGTCGACAGATAATATCCCATTTGGCCAGTCTGTACTTCCTCTTAAGCTCATCACTCTGCCAAAAGAATCGAGATCGATAGAAGTCCAGCCTTTTCCTAACCCCAACTGGAACCTCAAAGAAGGATAAGAGGAACATAGGTAAACTCGTGATCACCGAGTTAATAAGAATCAACCGGCCTCCATAAGACATGAGTTTTCCTTTCCAGCAACTCAGTTTCTTCTCAAACCGATCCTCGATGCACTTCCACTCACTATTTGTTAGCTTACGATGGTGAATGGGAATACTGAGATACGTGAAAGGTAAAGCCCCCACTTCACAACCAAACAATTGTCTATAAGCCTCTTGTTCGTCTTTGGCTCTACCAAAGCAGAACAACTCGCTTTTATGGAAATTAATCTTCAGCCCCGTCAATTGTTCAAATAAGCATAACACTAACTTCATGTTTCTCACCTTTACCAAATCGTGTTCCATGAAAATGATTGTATCATCAGCGTATTGTAGAACAGACCAACCACCATCAACTAGATGAGGCACCAAGCCATCCACCTGACCGGCCTCCTTTGCCCTCCCAATCAGGATCGCCAACATATCAACCACAATATTGAACAAAATAGGCGACATAGGATCGCCTTGTCTCAGGCCCTTGTGAGTTTGGAAGTAATGACCTATGCGTCATTTACTTTAATTCCAACACTCCCTTTTTGCGTGAATGCTTCCACCTGGCGTCGCCAAGCTTCATCGAAGCCCTTCATTCGTAAAGCCTGTTGAAGGAACGGCCATTTGACCTTATCATAAGCCTTCTCGAAATCCACTTTGAAAATAACACCATCAAGTTTTTTCGTGTGAATTTCATGGAGCGTTTCATGAAGGACCACAACCCCTTCCAGGATGTTCCTGTCCGGCATGAAAGCCGTTTGAGAAGGCTGCACAATGGCGTGCGTAATCTGTGTGAGCCTAATCGTCCCAACCTTGGTAAAATTTTTGAAACTGACATTCAGAAGACAGATAGGCCGAAATTGCTCAATTCTCACGGCCTCTGTTTTCTTAGGGAGCAGGGTTATTGTTCCAAAATTAAGTTGGAAAAGCTACAAATGTCCCGAGAACAAATCATGGAACATCGGCATCAGGTCCCCTTTAATAATATTCCAGCACTTCTTATAAAACTCAACCGGGAAACCATCCGGGCCCAGTGCCTTATTACATTTCATCTTGGAAATGGCCTCGAAAACCTCCTTTTCCGAGAAAGGGGCAGTTAAGATATCGTTCTCCACAGCAGTAAGTTGAGGTACATCTTGGACCCTAGACTCATCCAGCAACACACAGTTCTCCTCTGGTGATCCAAACAAACGTTTGTAGTACTCAGTAATATAAAGCTTCAGGTTATCCTGACCGATAATTGTACCCTCATCTTGTTCTAGCTGGAAGATTCTCTTCTTCCTATGTTTGCCATTGGCAATCATGTGGAAGAATTGAGTGTTCGCGCCCCCCTGGACCACTTTTCGCACCTTGGCACGCAGTGCCCACTTTAATTCTTCTTCACGAAGTAGCTCTTTCAACCTCATCGCAGCGTCATGCTTGGTATGAAGCTCGGTGGCTAACAAAACCGTGGTTTCTGCTTTTACATCTAAGTTCTGAATAAGGATAAGGAGTCGTTCCTTCTCAACCTTATAAATTCCACTAAGATGTTTAGCCCACCCACGTAGGAAACTTCTCAAATGCCTAATCTTATTCTACCAGCGCTCAAGCGCATTCCTACCGCCTGCATCCTTAGCCCACTCTCTGGCTACGAGATCCAGGAAACCTTCTCTTTCAAACCACACAAGCTCGAATGAGAACAAATTCTTGTTGCCCGAGTAGGTAGCCCCACCAGAGTCAAGCAACAGAGGCGTGTGATCAGAAATCCCGCGAGAGAGAGCCTGAACTGTTACGAAGGGAAACTTCTGTTCCCATTCGACACTAGCAAGTACCCGATCCAAATTCTCGAACGTTGGATTTGGCAACGCGTTAGCCCATGTGAACTTCCTACCTGAAAGCTCAATCTCCCTCAAATCCAAGCTTTCAATAATAGTGTTAAACATGAATGACAATCTCCCGTCGAAATTATCATTGTTCTTTTCATCACGTCTCCTAATAATGTTAAAGTCTCCCCCAACCAGAATGGGGAGTTGCTCAGACCCGCAGACTCTAACAAGATTGGCCAAAAAATCCGGTTTGAATTCTGCCTGCGCGGCAACATACACCGCCACCAGAGCCCAGTCAAAACCATCAGCTTTGGACCGCACCCTGAACTTAACAGCAAAATCTCCCATGATCACACTTCGAACTTCGAGAGAGTCGCATCTAACACCAAGTAAGATCCCGCTCGACCTTTCTCTCGGTGGAAGACAATGCCAGTCAAACTCAATACCCCCTGATAAAGTATTGAGAAATTGTGGTGAGAAATTTGCTCTACCAGTTTCCGACAATGCAATAAAGTCCAATCTATGCTCGATGGATGCTTCTGCAAGGAACCTCCTTTTAGCCAAGTCCTTAAGACCTCTGCTATTCCAAAAGATCCTCTCATATCTCATCATGGAATTTTTTAGCCGTGCAGATCCTAGCACTCCTACGAACTGCTGTCATCGGGTATATCTTGCGCTTCCACTTGCGCTTAGGGCTGGTCCTCGTGCCCACCCGGTCCTCACTCCCTGTTCCTGGGGGTCTAACTACCTCCATGTCGACATTCTCGTCCTCCTCCTTCGGCTCCCGGAGGGGAGGCACGAGATCATCACAAAAATTATCGAGCACCCGAACTCCCAAAGCATCAATCTCGGAATCGTTCATGGGTTTAACAGGCGGCTAAGTTACGAATCAATTATAAAGCCCTCTCGGCTTCTAGATCAAGCAAATCATTTACGTAATTAGAAACTTCACCCTCATTACTACCAAGTGAAATTCCTAATTGGTTTGCCTTATCAACAATCTCATCATTCGAAAAATGCAAGATAGTATTGGAAGTATTCACGGACATACCAGTAGTGACCTGAACGTCACGAAGCTTGGCCGCCCTCACGGCACAGCGCTGTTGCATGTCGTCCACCTCCGGACGACCCTGAAGCCAACAAATCAGCTGTCGGCCCTCAGACGCCTGGTCCAGAATCCCACCGAACTGAATAACCTCCTCCCGCGTGAATTTACCCGGGGAGTGACCGCCTGTCACTCCCCGAACACTCAACCGGACCCCACGACCGGGAGAGGGCACCGAGTCAGATGATGGGGATGCAAGGGCCACCTGCCTCCGCTCCCCATCCACCCCAGACCGCATGCCAGGAGTGCTCATCGGTGCCACGGGCGGGGCGATCCCCCTGGGCGCCGAAGGTGAAGAGGGCCTCGAGGCCACCTGCCCCAAGCCCTCTCCAGACACCGGTCCTGCCACCTGCAGTACAGTCCCAGCGCGAGGCGAAGAGGGTGCCAAAGATGTATGGGGGACTTGGGATCTCCAACCTGCAAGCTCAAGGCATGGCACTCCGCCTTCAGTGCTTTAGCAATCCTGGAACGAGCCGGACAAGCCATGGGCATGCCTACCTATGACAATGGACAAGAAACTTAACGACCTCTTCAATGCATCCGTCAAGTTCGTTCTCGGAAATGGGGAAAGGATTAAGTTCTGGTATGAGCCTTGGCTGAATGGGGTATCCTTGAGTTGTACAGCACCAGACCTATTTGCTTGCTGCACTCGCAAAAACCTCACGGTGTCCCAACCCCTACAAGATGGCCGTTGGATCAGACACCTGCGTCGCCCTCTTACGCCAGCAGCTATTATCAAATTCACTAAGCTTTGGGAGGCGGTTGCTGATGTGCACCTGCTGCTGGGAACTCCGGACTCAGTGATCTGGAGATGGACGCCGAACGGCGCCTACTCTCCGGCCACTGCCTATGCCGTGCAGTTCGAGGGGTGTACTCGCCTCGCCGCGGTCAGCGGCACATATGGACGGTTGATGCTCCGCTAAAATGCAGAATTTTTGCTTGCCTTGCGATCCTAGGAAAATGTCTTACATCGGATAACCTACAGAAAAGAGGATGGCCGCATGACCCAATTTGTTCTCTCTGCCGACGGCGGACGAGTGTGTTGATCACCTCCTAGCACGCTGCTCCTACACCCAAGCTCTATGGAGTCTAATGCTCAACCGCTGCAACCTCCCCACCACTCTTGCGCCAACAGCGGCGACAACCAGCCTTGCTGACTGGTGGGAGTCCAACATGGTGAACGCTAACCTGACCAACTCAAAGGGATGGGGCGGTCTGGCAGTGGCAATCTGGCGGTTCACGTGGTGCGAGAGGAATGCCCGGATTTTCCAAAGCAAGGCGTCCACCGTTAGTGCGGTCTTCAACTCGATGATTGATGAATTTATGATATGGAACCAGGCTGGGCGTCATAGGATTCAGCTGTTTTTGGACTGGCCTCAAGAGCCAGACTGAATTATGCGCTGATGTATGTTGCCGGGTTGCCTGCTGTTGGCATAGTTGATGTATAGCGGCCTGCTCCGACCAAATACCTGTAACACCTTTCCTCTTATAAATGAAAAAGAAAAGCTGCTCCGACAGCGTTTCGTCAAAAAAAAGAATCATCCTTAGTGGTCTTTTTTAAGGCATCATGTTTAGTGTTGACATATATGAACAGAGGCTAGAAAAAAGCCTGATGAAATTTTCCGATAAAGGGTGGTTTTTATCGACTCATAAGCATCAAGGGAGAGCTGATGGCATATGCTACAAATTTGTTGCACATCCACTCATCCTGATGAGATGATGAGATGGATGGCTCTCTTCACTTGAGAAATGCTGCTCCTCCTCCCATGCACCTCCCTCACCTGCGTGTATTCATGCAGCAAACAAGATTCTAGCATTTTCTTAGAACATAGACGTCAGAGACGTCCGGCTTTAAATTAATAAAGCCCTCAACATAGGCAGCGTGCATACATGGAACAAACCAACTAAATGGAGACCGAAGCTAGACAGCCAAGTTTCGAAGAAGAGCCAAAAGGCGAAAGCATCGATAAAGTGCGTTACATGGCCTAGCCAGCCAGATTAACGAGCACGCAGGCTCAAATAGAAACCGGACCAAAAGGGCTGCCCATCCCTATGAGGCAGCAGACGGAGGAGACGAGGCTCGGGACATCGAGTACACTGAGCGGAGACGTGCGATAGCTTGTCGATGGAGATCAGAGTCCTGTTGTCTTCCCAGCAGTGCCCACTGCTGCAAGAATAAGATGCATTTGAATATAACATCAGTGGGGTGAGAGGGAAACGCTCCCTCAATAGTAAACTTGTTACGAATATGCCATAAGGCCCATAGCATGGCTGAAGCACACGTCCACATGATCCGGCATAAAGAGCCCGGGATCGAAGATAAGTAAGACACAAGCTCAGAACGTGAGTGTGGATCCCAATCCACCCCAGCAGCCTCACGGACCGCGCTCCAAGCAAAACGCGCCAAAGGGCAACAGAAGAACGCGTGGTCAGCATCTTCCGCGTTATGACACAATGCGCAAGGTCCGGAAGTAGGGCCATTGCGCTTAGCTATATTGATAGAGGTAGGAAGGCGATCTTGGCATAATTGCCAAAGGAAGACTTTAATCTTTAGCGGGATTCGCGCCTTCCAAAGCCCCATGGCTGCCATAGGGGCATGGCCGCGGCACAGCTCTCTATACATTGACTTGACAGTGAACCTGCCGGAGCCCGAAAGTCTCCAGGAGACCTTGTCTACGGAGTCCGACAAGCCTACGGTCGCTATCAGAGCCCGCAAGCGATCCCACTCTGGCTGCTCCGGCCCCAAGAGCTCCCTTCTGAAGTAGATGGGGGGCGGGGTGGCACTAAGGGCCGACGCCACCAGTTGATTGGGCTCAACCGCAATGGAGTAGAGATGGGGGAACTCAGACCAAAGGGGTTGCTGGCCAATCCAAACATCGTGCCAAAACCGGATGGAGCGGCCGTTATTAACCGTGAACTTCGCGCCCCTGGCGAAGTATGGTTTGAGGGATTGGATGGAGGTCCAGAAAGGTGACCCGTGAGGTGATGCCTCAAAGAAATTCCCATGCGGGAAGTACTTGGCACAGAGGAGGTCAATCCAGAGGCCGGTCCCTCCCTGGGACAGCTTCCAAATCCACTTGCACATAAGTGCAATGTTCATCAGCTTAGAGTTGATGATCCCGAGGCCCCCTGGGCTTTAGGTCTACAGACGGCTTGCCACTTAACCATGTGGTACTTCCGTTTAGGGCCCGATCCTTCCAAAAAGAAACGTGCCCGAGGTGTGTCCATTTTCTTATGGACCCCATCAGCCAACAAGAACATACCCATGGCAAACATGGGTAGGGATGAGAGGCTAGAATTAGTAAGGATTAGTCTTGCCCCTGAAGACATAAATCGACCTCTCCACGGACATACCTGGTCCGCCACCTTAGTGTTGAGAGGTTCCCAATCGGCAATCGAGCATTTCTTCTCTGTGATCGGGAGGCCGAGGTAGGTAAATGGGAATTTTCCAAGTTTGCAATTTAGCAAGTTGGCCACCCGTTCACTTTCGGCCACGTCCATCCCTATGGACACCACTTCACATTTGTGGAAGTTAATTTTTAGTCCGGACATGAGTTCGAAACACAGCAAGATGGCCTTAACCATTGCTATGTTGTGTGTGTCCGGCTCAAAAAGGAGTAGAGTGTCATCCGCGTACTGTAGGTGTGACACCCCTCCCGGGATCAGGTTGCCAACCACTCCCCTGATGTGGCCAGCAATGCGAGCTTTGTCTAGCATGGTGCCCAAGTCGTCCGCCACAAAGTTGAAAAGCAACGGTGAGGCTAGGTCCCCTTGATGCAGCCCACGCTTGTTGCGGAAGAAGTTCCCTACTTCTCCGTTCACCGCTATCGCCGTTTGGTCTCCCGAGACCAATTGCATCATATGGTGAACCCAAACTGCCGAAAATCCTCGATCCAGAAGGATTTGTCGGAGAAACTCCCAATTCACTCGATCGTACGCCTTCTCGAAATCTAATTTCAGAAGTATTGCCGGATGGCGACTACGTTTGAGCGAGTGAACAATCTCTTGGAGGGCCAGCGGGCCCTCCAAGATGTTGCGACCACGAATAAAAGCCATTTGGTTCCTACTAATAATAAGATGAGCCACCGGAGACAAGCGCGTAGAACAAGCCTTAGAACATATTTTAAACGGGACGTTGATAAGCGCTATGGGGCGAAAAAGCCTAATGTTGTCGGCGCCCTGAACTTTGGGGATAAGCGAAAGAACCCCAAAGTTAAGGCGCGAGATGTCTACTGTGCCACGCATAAACCCGTTACACACCTCGAAGATAGGGTCTTTGAGGACTTGCCAAACTCTTTTGAACATCGCCACCGGCCACCCATCCGGGCCCGGGGCCGTGTCCGATTTCATCCCAAGGGCCGCCCGGTCGATCTCCTGAGGGAGGAAGGCGAGACCCAAACCTTCATTCTGTTGGGGAACGTAGTAATTTCAAAAAAATTCCTACGCACACGCAAGATCATGGTGATGGCATAGCAACGAGAGGGGAGAGTGTTCGTCCACGTACCCTCGTAGACTGTAAGCGGAAGCGTTATCACAACGCGGTTGATGTAGTCGTACGTCTTCACGATCCGACCGATCCAAGCACCGAACGTACGGAGCCTCCGAGTTCAGCACACGTTCAGCTTGATGACGATCTTCGGTCTCCGATCCAGCCGAGCTCCGGAGATGAGTTCCATCAGCACGACGGCGTGGTGACGATGATGATGTTCTACCGGCGCAGGGCTTCGCCTAAACTCTGCGACGATATGACCGAGGTGGAATATGGTGGAATGGGGCACCGCACACGGCTAAGGAACGACCGTAGATCAACTTTTGTGTCTTTGGGGTGCCCCCCCCCGCCCTCGTATATAAAGGAGCCAAGGGGGGAGGAGGAGGCCGGCCTAGAGGGCGCGCCAAGGGGGGAGTCCTACTCCCACCGGGAGTAGGACTCCCCTTTTCCAAGTAGGAGTAGGAGAAAGGGGGGAAAGAGGAGGAAGAGTGGAAGGAAAGGGGGGGCGCCGCCCCCCTTCCCTTGTCCTATTCGGACTAGGAGGTGGAGGGGCGCGCGGCCCCCTCCTGGCTCCTTCCCTCTTCTCCCTCTTGGCCCATGTAGGCCCATTAACCCCCCGGGGGGTTCCGGTAACCTCCCGGTACTCTGGTGAAATGCCGATTTCACCCGGAACCATTCCGATGTCCTAATATAGGCTTCCAATATATCAATCTTTATGTCTCGACCATTCCGAGACTCCTCGTCATGTCCGTGATCACATACGGGACTCCGAACAAACTTCGGTACATCAAAACTTATAAAGTCATAATAAAACTGTCATCGAAACGTTAAGCGTGCGGACCCTACGGGTTCGAGAACTATGTAGACATGACCTAAAACAATTCTCGGTCAATAACCAATAGCGGGACCTGGATGCCCATATTGGTTCCTACATATTCTACGAAGATCTTTATCGGTCAAACCGCATAACAACATACGTTGTTCCCTTTGTCATCGGTATGTTACTTGCCCGAGATTTGATCGTTGGTATCTAATACCTAGTTCAATCTCGTTACCGGCACGTCTCTTTACTCGTTCCGTAATACATCATCTCATAAGTAACTCATTAGTTACATGCTTGCAAGGCTTAGGTGTTGAGTATTACCGAGAGGGCCCAGAGATACCTCTCCGACAATCGGAGTGACAAAACCTAATCTCGAATTATGCCAACCCAACATGTACCTTCGGAAACACCTGTAGAGCACCTTTATAATCACCCAGTTACGTTGTGACGTTTGGTAGCACACAAAGTGTTCTTCCGGTATACGGGAGTTGCACAATCTCATAGTTGCAGGAACTTTGTATAAGTCATGAAGAAAGCAATAGCAGTATACTAAACGATCAAGTGCTAGGCTAACGGAATGGGTCATGTCAATCACATCATTCTCCTAATGATGTGATCCCACTAATCAAATGACAACACATGTCTATGGTTAGGAAATATAACCATCTTTGATTAATGAGCTAGTCAAGTAGAGGCATACTAGTGACTATAGTTTTGTCTATGTATTCACACATGTATCATGTTTCCGGTTAATACAATTCTAGCATGAATAATAAACATTTATCATGATATGAGGAAATAAATAATAACTTTATTATTGCCTCTAGGGCATATTTCCTTTAGTCTCCCACTTGCACTAGAGTCAATAATCTAGATTACATAGTAATGATTCTAACACCCATGGAGTCTTGGTGCTGATCATGTTTTGCTCGTGAGAGAGGCTTAGTCAATGGGTCTACAACATTCAGATCCGTATGTATCTTGCAAATCTCTATGTCTCCCACTTGGACTTGGTCCCGAATGGAATTGAAGCGTCTCTTGATGTGCTTGGTCCTCTTGTGAAATCTGGATTCCTTTGCCAAGGCAATTGCACCAGTATTGTCACAGAAGATCTTCATTGGTCCCGATGCACTAGGTATGACACCTAGATCGGAAATGAACTCCTTCATCCAGACTCCTTCATTCGCTGCTTCAGAAGCAGCTATGTACTCCGCTTCACATGTAGATCCCGCCACGACGCTTTGTTTAGAACTGCACCAACTTACAGCTCCACCGTTTAATAAAAACACGTATCCGGTTTGCGATTTAGAATCGTCCGGATCAGTGTCAAAGCTTGCATCGACGTAACCATTTACGACTAGCTCTTTGTCACCTCCATATACGAGAAACATATCCTTAGTCCTTTTCAGGTATTTCAGGATGTTCTTGACCGCTGTCCAGTGATCCACTCCTGGATTACTTTGGTACCTTCCTGCCAAGCTTATTGCTAAGCATACGTCAGGTCTGGTACACAGCATTGCATACATGATAGAGCCTATGGCTGAAGCATAGGGAACATTTTTCATTTTCTCTCTATCTTCTGCTGTGGTCGGGCATTGAGTTTGACTCAACTTCACACCTTGTAGCACAGGCAAGAATCCTTTCTTTGCCTGATCCATTTTGAACTTTTTCAAAATTTTGTCAAGGTATGTGCTTTGTGAAAGTCCTATTAAGCGTCTTGATCTATCTCTATAGATCTTGATGCCCAATATGTAAGCAGCTTCACCGAGGTCTTTCATTGAAAAACTTTTATTCAAGTATCCCTTTATGCTATCCAGAAATTCTATATCATTTCCAATTAATAATATGTCATCTACATATAAAACTAGAAATGCTACAGAGCTCCCACTCACTTTCTTGTAAATACAGGCTTCTCCAAAAGTCTGTATAAAACCATATGCTTTGATCACACTATCAAAGCGTTTATTCCAACTCCGAGATGCTTGCACCAGTCCATAAATGGAACGCTGGAGCTTGCACACTTTGTTAGCACCTTTTGGATCAACAAAACCTTCCGGCTGCATCATATACAACTCTTCTTCTAGAAATCCATTCAAGAATGCAGTCTTGACATCCATTTGCCAAATTTCATAATCATGAAATGCAGCAATAGCTAACATGATTCGGACAGACTTAAGCATCGCTACGGGTGAGAAAGTCTCATCGTAGTCAACCCCTTGAACTTGTCGAAAACCTTTCGCAACAAGTCGAGCTTTATAGACAGTTACATTACCATCAGCGTCAGTCTTCTTCTTAAAGATCCATTTATTCTCAATGGCTTGCCGATCATCGGGCAAGTCAACCAAAGTCCATACTTTGTTTTCATACATGGATCCCATCTCAGATTTCATGGCCTCTAGCCATTTTGCGGAATCTGGGCTCATCATCGCTTCCTCATAGTTCGTAGGTTCATCATGGTCAAGTAACATGACTTCCAGAATAGGATTACCGTACCACTCTGGTGCGGATCTTACTCTGGTAGACCTACGAGGTTCAGCAGAAACTTGATCTGAAGTTTCATGATCAATATCATTAGCTTCCTCACTAATTGGTGTAGTCGTCACAGGAACCGGTTCTCGTGATGAACTACTTTCCAATAAGGGAGTAGATACAGTTATCTCATCAAGTTCTACTTTCCTCCCACTCACTTCTTTCGAGAGAAACTCCTTCTCTAGAAAGGATCCATTCTTAGCAACGAATGTCTTGCCTTCGGATCTGTGATAGAAGGTGTATCCAACAGTCTCTTTTGGATATCCTATGAAGACACATTTCTCCGATTTGGGTTCGAGCTTATCTGGTTGAAGTTTCTTCACATAAGCATCGCAGCCCCAAACTTTAAGAAACGACAACTTTGGTTTCTTGCCAAACCACAGTTCATAAGGCGTCGTCTCAACGGATTTTGATGGTGCCCTATTTAACGTGAATGCGGCCGTCTCTAAAGCATAACCCCAAAACGATAGCGGTAAATCGGTAAGAGACATCATAGATCGCACCATATCAAGTAAAGTACGATTACGACGTTCGGACACACCATTTCGTTGTGGTGTTCCGGGTGGCGTGAGTTGCGAAACTATTCCGCATTGTTTCAAATGTAAACCAAACTCGTAACTCAAATATTCTCCTCCACGATCAGATCGTAGAAACTTTATTTTCTTGTTACGATGATTTTCCACTTCACTCTGAAATTCTTTGAACTTTTCAAATGTTTCAGACTTGTGCTTCATTAAGTAGATATACCCATATCTGCTCAAATCATCTGTGAAGGTGAGAAAATAACGATATCCGCCACGAGCCTCAACATTCATCGGACCACATACATCTGTATGTATGATTTCCAACAAATCTGTTGCTCTCTCCATAGTTCCGGAGAACGGTGTTTTAGTCATCTTGCCCATGAGGCACGGTTCGCAAGTACCAAGTGATTCATAATCAAGTGATTCCAGAAGTCCATCAGTATGGAGTTTCTTCATGCGTTTTACACCGATATGACCTAAACGGCAGTGCCACAAATAAGTTGCACTATCATTATCAACTCTGCATCTTTTGGCTTCAACATTATGAATATGTGTATCACTGCTATCGAGATTCAATAAAAATAGACCACTCTTCAAGGGTGCATGACCATAAAAGATATTACTCATATAAATAGAACAACCATTATTCTCTGATTTAAATGAATAACCGTCTCGCATTAAACAAGATCCAGATATAATGTTCATGCTCAACGCTGGCACCAAATAACAATTATTCAGGTCTAAAACTAATCCCGAAGGTAGATGTAGAGGTAGCGTGCCGACCGCGATCACATCGACTTTGGAACCATTTCCCATGCGCATCGTCACCTCGTCCTTGGCCAGTGCTCGCTTATTCCGTAGTCCCTGTTTCGAGTTGCAAATATTAGCAACAGAACCAGTATCAAATACCCAGGTGCTACTACGAGCTCTAGTTAGGTACACATCAATAACATGTATATCACATATACCTTTGTTCACTTTGCCATCCTTCTTATCCGCCAAATACTTGGGGCAGTTCCGCTTCCAGTGACCAGTCTGCTTGCAGTAGAAGCACTCAGTTTCAGGCTTAGGTCCAGACTTGGGTTTCTTCTCTTGAGCAGCAACTTGCTTGCCGTTCTTTTTGAAGTTCCCCTTCTTCTTCCCTTTGCCCTTTTTCTTGAAACTAGTGGTCTTGTTGACCATCAACACTTGATGCTCCTTCTTGATTTCTACCTCCGCGGCTTTTAGCATTGCGAAGAGCTCGGGAATAGTCTTGTTCATCCCTTGCATATTATAGTTCATCACAAAGCTCTTGTAGCTTGGTGGCAGTGATTGGAGAATTCTGTCAATGACACTATCATCAGGAAGATTAACTCCCAGTTGAATCAAGTGATTATTATACCCAGACATTCTGAGTATGTGTTCACTGACAGAACTATTCTCCTCCATCTTGCAGCTATAGAACTTATTGGAGACTTCATATCTCTCAATCCGGGCATTTGCTTGAAATATTAACTTCAACTCTTGGAACATCTCATATGCTCCATGACGTTCAAAACGTCGTTGAAGACCCGGTTCTAAGCCGTAAAGCATGGCACACTGAACTATAGAGTAGTCATCAGCTTTGCTCTGCCAGACGTTCTTAACGTCGTCAGTTGCATCAGCAGCAGGCCTGGCACCCAGCGGTGCTTCCAGGACGTAACTCTTCTGTGCAGCAATGAGGATAATCCTCAGGTTACGGACCCAGTCCGTGTAATTGCTACCATCATCTTTCAACTTTGCTTTCTCAAGGAACGCATTAAAATTCAACGGAACAACAGCACGAGCCATCTATCTACAAACAAACATAGACAAGCAAGATACTATCAGGTACTAAGTTCATGATAAATTTAAGTTCAATTAATCATATTACTTAAGAACTCCCACTTAGACAGACATCTCTCTAGTCATCTAAGTGATCACGTGATCCAAATCAACTAAACCATAACCGATCATCACGTGAGATGGAGTAGTTTTCAATGGTGAACATCACTATGTTGATCATATCTACTATATGATTCACGCTCGACCTTTCGGTCTCCGTGTTCCGAGGCCATATCTGCATATGCTAGGCTCGTCAAGTTTAACCTGAGTATTCTGCGTGTGCAAAACTGGCTTGCACCCGTTGTAGATGGACGTAGAGCTTATCACACCCGATCATCACGTGGTGTCTCGGCACGACGAACTTTGGCAACGGTGCATACTCAGGGAGAACACTTCTTGATAATTTTAGTGAGAGATCATCTTAAAATGCTACCGTCAATCAAAGCAAGATAAGATGCATAAAGGATAAACATCACATGCAATCAATATAAGTGATATGATATGGCCATCATCATCTTGTGCTTGTGATCTCCATCTCCGAAGCACCGTCGTGATCACCATCGTCACCGGCGCGACACCTTGATCTCCATCGTAGCATCGTTGTCGTTTACGCCATCTATTGCTTCTACGACTATCGCTACCGCTTAGTGATAAAGTAAAGCAATTACAGGGCGTTTGCATTTCATACAATAAAGCGACAACCATATGGCTCCTGCCAGTTGCCGATAACTTCGGTTACAAAACATGATCATCTCATACAATAAAATATAGCATCATGTCTTGACCATATCACATCACAACATGCCCTGCAAAAACAAGTTAGACGTCCTCTACTTTGTTGTTGCAAATTTTACGTGGCTGCTACGGGCTTAGCAAGAACCGTTCTTACCTACGCATCAAAACCACAACGATAGTTCGTCAAGTTGGTGCTGTTTTAACCTTCGCAAGGACCGGGCGTAGCCACACTCGATTCAGCTAAAGTGAGAGAGACAGACACCCGCCAGCCACCTTTAAGCACGAGTGCTCGTAACGGTGAAACCAGTCTCGCGTAAGCGTACGCGTAATGTCGGTCCGGGCCGCTTCATCTCACAATACCGCCGAACCAAAGTATGACATGCTGGTAAGCAGTATGACTTGTATCGCCCACAACTCACTTGTGTTCTACTCGTGCATATAACATCAACGCATAAAACCTAGGCTCGGATGCCACTGTTGGGGAACGTAGTAATTTCAAAAAAATTCCTACGCACACGCAATATCATGGTGATGATATAGCAACGAGAGGGGAGAGTGTTCGTCCACGTACCCTCGTAGACCGTGAGCGGAAGCGTTAGCACAACGCGGTTGATGTAGTCGTACGTCTTCACGATCCGACCGATCCAAGCACCGAACGTACGGGGCCTCCGAGTTCAGCACACGTTCAGCTCGATGACGATCTCCGGCCTCCGATCCAGCCGAGCTCCGGAGATGAGTTCCGTCAGCACGACGGCGTGGTGACGATGATGATGTTCTACCGGCGCAGGGCTTCGCCTAAACTCCGCGACGATATGACCGAGGTGGAATATGGTGGAGGGGGGCACCGCACACGGCTAAGGAACGATCCGTAGATCAACTTGTGTGTCTTTGGGGTGCCCCCCGCCCCCGTATATAAAGGAGCCAAGGGGGGGAGGAGGCGGCCGGCCTAGAGGGCGCGCCAAGGGGGGAGTCCTACTCCCACCGGGAGTAGGACTCCCCTTTTCCAAGTAGGAGTAGGAGAAGGGGGGAAAGAGGAGGAAGAGGGGAAGGAAAGGGGGGGCGCCGCCCCCCTTCCCTTGTCCTATTCGGACTAGGAGGGGGAGGGGCGCGCGGCCCCCTCCTGGCTCCTTCCCTCTTCTCCCTCTTGGCCCATGTAGGCCCATTAACCCCCCGGGGGGTTCCGGTAACCTCCCGGTACTCCGGTAAAATGCCGATTTCACCCGGAACCATTCCGATGTCCAAATATAGGCTTCCAATATATCAATCTTTATGTCTCGACCATTCCGATACTCCTCGTCATGTCCGTGATCACATCCGGGACTCCGAACAAACTTCGGTACATCAAAACTTATAAACTCATAATAAAACTGTCATCGAAACGTTAAGCGTGCGGACCCTACGGGTTCGAGAACTATGTAGACATGACCTAAAACCATTCTCGGTCAATAACCAATAGTGGGACCTGGATGCCCATATTGGTTCCTACATATTCTACGAAGATCTTTATCGGTCAAACCGCATAACAACATACGTTGTTCCCTTTGTCATTGGTATGTTACTTGCCCAAGATTTGATCGTCGGTATCCAATACCTAGTTCAATCTCGTTACCGGCAAGTCTCTTTACTCGTTCCGTAATACATCATCTCATAACTAACTCATTAGTTACATGCTTGCAAGGCTTAGGTGATGAGTATTACCGAGAGGGCCCAGAGATACCTCTCCGACAATCGGAGTGACAAAACCTAATCTCGAATTATGCCAACCCAACATGTACCTTCGGAAACACCTGTAGAGCACCTTTATAATCACCCAGTTACGTTGTGACGTTTGGTAGCACACAAAGTGTTCTTCCGGTATACGGGAGTTGCACAATCTCATAGTTGCAGGAACTTTGTATAAGTCATGAAGAAAGCAATAGCAGTATACTAAACGATCAAGTGCTAGGCTAACGGAATGGGTCATGTCAATCACATCATTCTCCTAATGAAGTGATCTCACTAATCAAATGACAACACATGTCCATGGTTAGGAAACATAACCATCTTTGATTAATGAGCTAGTCAAGTAGAGGCATACTAGTGACTATAGTTTTGTCTATGTATTCACACATGTATCATGTTTCCGGTTAATACAGTTCTAGCATGAATAATAAACATTTATCATGATATGAGGAAATAAATAATAACTTTATTATTGCCTCTAGGGCATATTTCCTTCACATTCTCCTCGCCCGAGACCCGCAGGGCGGGATCCCAGACATCCGGCCGCAGGCGAGCCCTGGACTCCTCCCTGGAGCCCAATAGCTCGATGTAGAAGTCGTAAATGTGACGAACGATATCCTGTTGGCGCAATAGGAGCCCCTGCTCCGATTGCAACCTCAAGATGGCGCACTTACGTCGCCGGCCGTTGGCATAGGCATGGAAATATTTTGTGTTCGCGTCCCCTTTGAGCGTCCACTTAATTCCACCCCTCCTACGCCAGTACTCCTCCTCTGCACGAAGGAGGGCCTCAACCTGGGCCTCAACAGCGTATCACTGGGCCTAGTCTTGCTCCGAGAAGATCTGTAAGTCCGCAGCAGCGTCCATACGGGCGAGGTCCGCCACCAAACGCGCTCGGAGCAACTCATCCTCATGGCCCTGGTTGGCCCCCCAGCCTTTGAGGGCCGCGCGCAACCCCGCCCCTGCGGTAATCCAGAAATCCATGGGCCCTCGCGTGTGCCCGATCCGGGCAACACTGGTCTCCCATTTGGAGAGGAAGATTTGTTCAAATTCCGGGTGTTCAAACCACGCAGTTTCAAAGAAAAACCGTGGGCTTCATTTTAAACGATCCTCCCCCGAGGAGAGGATTAAAGGGACGTGGTCCGACCCGATCCTCATTTCGGCGTGGAGTGAGCACATGGGAAAGAGCATCTCCCACTCCGCGGACATAAAAACTCGGTCCAGCACTAACCGAACCGGTGTGAGTTGTTTGTTTGTCCAAGTATAGCATGCGCCCACGCGAGCCACTTCCCTAAGGGCCATTGATGCAATCACGTTATTGAACATGGACACCCTTGTCCAGTTAATAATCCCGTTGTTCTTATCCGCTCCCGAAGGCCGCTACCTTCTCCTGAAGTTCCCCCAAGAACTCATGCGAGTGTGAGTGATCAGTCGGGCCATAAACCACGATAACCTCCCACTCGTGGAGAGTCGCGCGGTGGCGGACGTGTGCTGACACGAAAAAACGACCGGCATCCCAAGCCACCACCTCGCAGCAAACATGGCTGATGCCAAGGAGCATACCCCCCGAGTGACCTATCGCCGGCACCCAGTGCCACGCGAAGCGTTCGAGCGGGTCGATGGCTAGCAGGTCTCGGTGAGAGAATTCAGCCTTGATGGTTTCCTGCAAGCCAACTACATCGATGTTTTCGACGCGAATGAACTCTTTTAGCTGGGTCCGCCTCCCAGCGTGGCCGTAGCCTCGGATGTTCCAGAAGATGAAACGCATTTAAATTATGCGGTTGCGGAGGCGGATACCACGAGCGGTAACCGCTTTGGCCACACGCCGTGTCCTGACAGGACCACGGGCTGGGGGGGGGGACGATGCAACCCTTGCTGCTGTGTCCACCCGATCGGGCCGAGCAACTGGGACCAGAGAAGCCCCTGCTTCTTCTGGTACTGTCGCAGCGCGGGCCGCCTCTGCTTGGGCAAGCGCAGCCTGCACGATCTCCTTAGAGCGAATGAGAGACAGAAGCTCTCGGGCCTCTCCCTCACTAGACAGATCAACCCCACTATCGGCTAAAATACCCCCAAGGCGCTCATCCGAATAATCGTCGAAAATCGTAAAACGGGGTAGGGGGTTACCTTCCGTCTCCATGTTCTTCTGGGCCACCAAGAGTTGTGCGCGTTGGAGAGCAGGGAGGTTGCCCTTGGCGCCCTTTAGCCGGGAACTAGCCCGTTCCTGCGCCACCGGAGTCGCCGCCACCGCCTTGGAGCGCTTGGCCATGGAGATGGGCGCCGCCTTGGTCACCTCCGCCCGGAGAGCGTCGGAGGGAGGCGGGGGTTCCACCTGCCCGTGCCCCCCAACCGTACCGCCAGGGGAGGCCAACGCCATCACCACCGTCCGGTGCGAGACAGGCGTGCCCGCCCGCACCGAGGGAGGACTCGATGGCGCCACCGGGGGAGTCTTGCGGCCCGCCGTCTTCTTGTGGAGCCGCACCCCGCCGCTCCCCTGACCGCGCGCAGACATGGGAGGCCCGCCCTTCTCCGCGGCCACCGGGGAGATGAGCATGGAGCGGCCCTCCGAATCGCACGAAGCCGAGATGCCCTTGTCGAGGTCGAGGCCGAGGGACATGTTGGAGCCGTATTGATTGAAGCCCGTCTTGTTGCTTCCCACGCCAACTTGACGCTCCTCCAGATCCTTCACGGCCCCCTCAGTCGGGGCCACGGCCTCCGAAGTCTTGTCCTTGAGGCCCAGCTTATCCCAGGTCGCGGTGTCGATGGAGTCATCCCCCATGCTCGCGTCCTTGTCCTTGTCCTTGTCCTTGTCCATGTCATCAGGTCCCTTGTCCATGCTTGCCGAGGAAGGGGGAGGGGGGCACCACCCTGCCTGCCACCTGGCTCAGCCTCCATCCGAATGGTAAAACCCTCACTGTTGAACCAGACTTGAACATACCCTTTGATCTTGGCCGGGGAGCGACACGCAAAGCGCATCCGCACGGGACCCAGCCCCGCCAACGACGCCTTGTCCACTTCCATCGGGCGCCCGATCATCACTGTCCCAGCCATGAGACGGTCCACGTGACGGTGCTTGGGTGGCACTCCCCAGAGCTTGACCCACACATCCGGCATGATTTCGGCCTTGGGTGTCTCCAGAATTGCTTCCTTGATCTCTGCCATGATGTCGTTGAGGGAGAGGTACAGTTTACCACTTCACGTCGCCATTCGCAGCATGGCCTTGTTGGGGAAGACGACGGAGAACATGTCTTTCCCGACGGCCGCCACCTGCCAATCCCATTCCCCTTCGAAGAGGTGGGGGAGTTCCGCCTCCAAGATGGGGATTGACAGCTTGCCGGCCGCCGCCGAGATGAGCGCCGCGTCCGCAACCACCGGGGCACTGACCTCCTCGCCCTCCGTCTCCACGAAAGGGAGGCAGAAGAAGCCCTCGCCGGGGATGGCGTTGCCCATGATCTGCATCAGCAGAGGCCGGCCACACGTGGGGCAGTGCGCCGATGCGTGCCCCTCCTCGTGGCAAACGACGCACAGAGGCTTGTAATGGCACATGTTCTGGTAATGGCCCACCCTCCCGCACTTGAAACACTCTGACCCATCGGTTTCCTCCACTGGGATCGGGGCGTCAGCCGAGCCCTTCGACGCCGACGGCCCGGACGCCAGCAGCGGAAGCGCCGAGCCTACCCCCTTCTGCTTCTGCTTCTTGGCGAGAGGATCCCCAGCCCGCTCGCCGCTCGGAGGAAGGAGGGATTCCTTCCTCTTGAGCTCTTTCTTCTGTTCCAGCCCACGGCGCCGGTACTCCTCCTTCTTCTTCTTCTTGCGCTCACGCTCCTCCTCCTTCTTCCGCTCTTGCTCCGCGAGCCACCAGGGCGGCGGCGGCCCCCAGCCCGCCTCCCCTGCCGGAGGCGACGAGACCTTGGCGAGCGCCTTCGCCCGCAGATCTTGCTCGCGTTGACGCTCCGCCGCCGGGATCGGAGGCGACATGGGTGGCTTCTCCACGCGGCGGGATCTCATCCGCACCGCGGCGGCGAACGAGCAAGTGAGTGGGGGGGGGGGGAGAAGCGGAGCGGCGCAGACGACGTGCGCGATGCCCGAATCGCCGCACCTGCGAGTGGGATGCGGGAAACCCTAGCGACAGATCTAGGGCACCCTTCGGCAGCCACAACCACCTATTTATAGGCGGAGGCGGCCGCGCATCCACCGTCGCGATGGGCCCAGGCCTCTCCCCTTGCGGGCTTGAAGCGACCGGGCCGGGCTGACCAGGCCCAAGCACTGAGTGGCGCCCCTGCGTCACTGCTGGCATTGGCGCACTGGGGTCGGCCAATGGGCCCCCCAGCCCACGCACTGGCAAACTGGGCCAGTCCGACAGGCCCAGCAAGGGATCCGGCCCGGGCGACGCCGGCTCCGAAACCCTAGCCAAGGACCGCGTCTCCCTTGCAGGGTCAACCCCGCCGCCGTCGCCGACCCCTGTCGACTCCGGCGAGCTCACCACGCACGCAGGCGGCGCGGCCAATGCCAGATCGAGGCACCCCTCCTCCGGCCGGGCACACGAGCGACCCTCAGGGCCCGCATCCACACCCCGTGGCGGGCGCCAGATCCGCGGCGCAAGGCAGTGGCCGCCGCGTCCACCAGGGGTGAACGCACGCCGGCGACCTGCCATGAGAGAGCCCCCTAGCTCCTCCGCACGGGCGACAAAATCACCCACCGAGCACCCCGCACGGGGCCTCGGCGAACCACCACCGCCTCCCGCACTTACCTCACTTCTTACCTCATCGTCATCGTCATCGGAATCGAGCCCCTCCAGAGCCCAGAACCTGTTGCCGGAGAGAGACGGGGCGGGGGGCCGCGCCCCAGACGGCGCGCGCCACCGCGAGCACCCCGGAGCAGGCCGCACCGCCGTCCAGCCATCCGCCTCCACCGCGGGGCCGCGAGCGGCGTCGCCCGCAGAGTCGCCCCCCGAGTCGCCAGACCGAAGCGCCATCCAAGCCAAGTCCCGTCACTACTGCATGGTAATCCCAGATTCCAGCATTAACTGTAACGTTCAGACAGATGAACGAACCAAGAATAGCTGTACCTTGGCTCGCATTTCGGCGAGCAGCACGCCGTGGTCCGACGACGCCTGGACGGAGGTGACCTCGAGCCGGAGCTGCTCCTGGAGCGCCTGCATGATGGTCACCAGCAGGCCGCGCCTGTCGGGGCACCGGAGCTCCAGCAGCGCGTCGCTCTCGATGATGGACACCTGCACGTCCGTGGCCAAAGGGGCACTGCTGCTGCTACCGCTGCTGCTGCTGGCCCCTTCCTTCCCCGTCAGCAGCGTACGCTTCTCTTTCGGCATCGCCGCCCCCCTGACCGTCGATGATTCAAGGTCCTGGATGCGTTTCGTCAGCTGCTTCACGTACTCGATCGTGTCGCCGAGTATCGACGCCTTGTCCATCTGACAACCATGCAAAAAAGATTGAAGCTTTTTGGCTGAAGATTGTGTGCGTGCCTTGGTGACGAAGGGCACCAGGGACCGCAGGATGATGAACCTCTCGTTGAGCTTCTCCCTTCTCTTCCGCTCCTGCATGACATGGCTGGCGCCGAAGTCGACCTCCCTCCGCGCACCGGCTTCGTCGCACCTCAGAATCAGATCACCAGGTGGCTTGTTGCAGGCAGCACTGAAGAACAGGAGGACACTCTTGACCATCTTCTGCCGGGTGGTGCCTTGGGCGACCGTGCGTCCATGGATGCCAGCATCCCATCTCGAGAATGAAGATTGGTGCGAGACTGCCAGGTAGGACCTGGTGTTCAGGCCATTGGCTTGTCTCAGGGCGTTGTTGCGATGCAGGATCAACGTGACCGTATGTGCGTAGTGAGCATTTTCAGCCATTGATTGGTTCTCACCTGCAGCTGGGATGCAGAGAGGACATCAAGAGAGATCAGACGTTAGCGAGAAAAATCAAGAGAACAAGAAATGGAATTACTACCTGACGATTGAGGGTAGCCACTGCATAGCTCCTCATATAGAAAATGCCAGGCCTCATCTTGCCCATGCAAATTGGAATGGTCACTAGTACCGTTCTGGCAGACCATCAGCATCTGGATCTCATCGCCAAGGTTGCTTGAGCAGCCATCTCTCACCCTCTCCGACATCTCAACCTGCATCAGCTCGCTGCTCCCTGCATTATGTGTTGCATGATCATCATGGCTCGCTGAACCCGATGTGCACCCCGCATCGATCTCGTCGTCGTCGTCGTACTCCATCTCATCATCCTCGTACTCTGTGTCAAACTTGTTTGGCTCCGGCTTTGTCTGACCAGTGTGTGTTTGGAGTGACTGTTGATCAATGTGACTGGTTTGGTTGGAATGGCAGATGCTGGGGATCATGTGGGTTTCTTGTTGATCCATGAAGATGGCCATTGCATACTGGACCAAACCCATGTCTTCCTCCACCTGAAATATGTGCATTTTGATTGGTCAGACCCTCTGTTTTCCCTGATTTATCCTCACAGTTATACGAAGCAGATTTTTTTTTGGCAGAAGTAACTAGAAGCAGGTCAGTTTAAATATATATAATGCAATGTGAATTCACCTTTTCTGTGGTACCGATTTCCATGACGCCGTCGATAATTGGAATGCATACGACCGTCTGTGATATGATTGATGTACAGATAATGGATATTAGATGAAGTTTGTAGGTAGAAATTCATAACTGATAAATAGCTATGCTTATAGGGGAAATACCTTGATTCCTGCACTCTGCAATTCATTGCCACCGAAATTTGTTATGCACCAAATGAGAAGGAAAATATCATCAGACAAAGAAGGGGGAAAACTGAATTGTACAGACTCGTGTTGGCTTCCATTAGCATGATTGTACACTTTGCATTTCCTACTCCAGTCACTGGTATGCATTTCCTGTTGTTACTCCAATCACTTTGTATGTCTACCATTAGGTAAAGAATTATGCTTTTTCATTCTTTCTACTCAATTTGTTCATCCAGTTTTTGTCATGCTTAAATGTTTAATTACGATTTTGTACGCACTGCGGACAGATTAAGTGCCAACTAACGAATTGGCTTGGAAAATCAAGAAAAGAAAAGTACCCTGGCAAGTATTGCTCTTGAGAATGCCTTGCTGTCAACTTCATTTGCTCTACTAAGCCATACGTGCCCGCCCCTTGCAAAGGCCCTTCCAGGTAACCTGCAAACAGAGTACAGACCAGTATCAACCAAGCAGAGTACATGCCAGATTTACTGGGCTCGTGACAAGTGACAACAGGAGATTATAAGGTGTCAACTAGCACGAACAAGTGCAACTGTGGAGTTATCAGGTGTTGAACTCGACAGAAATTATTTCAGTCAAAAAATATGGTGCATCATGATGAGAAAGAGAAGTTGAGCCAGGAGCACTTCGGGTCCATGCTGCACAAGGGCCAGAGATGGACGCATAATTTCAATTGGGAGGACATAGACTTCACGCAATGCAACCTGTCGACCCTATCACAGAGGAGGAGGAGGTCACTGATGCCATTGTGCAAATGCCTAAGGACAAGGCGCCGGGCCTCGAAGGCTTATACGGTGCGTTCTTCCCTGACCTGCATGTAGAGCACTTCCAGTGGGTCAACTCGGCCAACATCGCGCTTCTCCCCAAGAAGGATGGCGTCGAGTGAATCTATGATTTTTTTTGGCCTATTAGTATCATCGACACGACCGCAAAAAAATTTGTGGCAAAGATGATGGCCTCGCATCTTGCACCCTTCATGCACGTGCTCGTTTCCCGGACCCAAAGTGCTTTCATCAAGTCATGGAGTATCCATGACAACTTCCTATATGTTCACAATTTAGGGCATAAGCTGCACAGGTTAAAGAAGCCAACTCTCATGTTTAAGTTGGACACCAAGAAGACCTTCGATTCTGTTTGGTGGGACCACTTGCTCAATCTTCTTCACCGTAGGGGGTTCTTGGTGAAATTTCAGGACATGCTTGCCGCTCTTATGCAATCCTTGACTTTGAGGGTCTCGCTGAGTTCTTGGGGAGCCGATCAAGCATGTGAGGGGCCTTTCACATGGAGACCCGCTCTCCCCACTTCCCTTTGTGTTTGTGATTGACCTGCTTCAGAATCTCATGGACATCGCCACTCATCGGGACCATCTCCATCCGGTGGGTGGGAGGGCCGCTTCCATTCGCGCCTCCTTATATGCAGATGACGCGACCGTTTTGTGGCGCCAATTCGGGTGGATATTCAGTGCCCTACAACCATCCTGCATGGGTTTGGGGAGGTCACAAGCCTTGTGACGAACTTGGAAAAGATGCTTGTGGCCCCCATCCGATGCACTGACATCGAACTTTACAAGGTCCTTGAGAGTTTTCCTGCCAAGTAGGCCTCCTTTCCCATGATATATCTCGGGCTACCACTGTCTATGCATCGTTAGTGGAGGATTGATTTGGAGCCTCTCATCAAAAAGGTGGTCCCCTGGCAAGGAGGAAACATCATGGCGGTTAGCAAGGTTGCCTTGTCAAAGCGGTCCCCACGGAGCATGCGATCTACCACATCACGCCCCTGGTCCTAACATGGGACGTTTGTGGCAGCAGAGAAGCTTCACTAAGGTTTCTGGTGGTCAATGCAAGCTGGTCTATATGCCAAGAAAGTTTGGAGGCTAGGAGATTTTGGATTTGTGCAAGTATTCTAGAGTGCTTTGATTGTGTTGGCCATGGTACAAAAGGAAGGAGCCTAATCGGGCCTGGGTTGGATTGGGGACGCCTTGCAGCAAGGTGGACATGGACCTCTTCTACATCGCAACTACCATCATTGTGGATGATAGTCGGAACAACAAGTTTTGTTACTTCCAGTGGCTTCTTGGGGCCAAGCCAAAGGATATTGTGCCTCTGGTCTTTGATACCTCGACTGGCAGGAGCCTCTCTGTGCGAGACGCTTTGCACGATCTTTCTTGGCCCAGGAAGATTGGCATGCTCGTGGGCTCTTGATAACCCACAGTGTGCAATTTTGCACCCTTTGGGTAAATTTAGAACAAGCGCAACGCCACGATGACATTGCCGACTATATTGTTTGGAAGATGACCGCCAACGACAAGTATTCCATGGCGTCACCCATTTCCCGATTGATACCATCATGGTGCCAAAAGTTTTGGATCATCTAGGCACCTCTCAAGTGCATTTTTTTCGATTGGCTCGTCTAGAATACAGTATGGGCGACCGTTTGGAGCGAAGAGGCTGGCCAAACTGCAGGTTATGTTAGCTATGCAAGAGGGAGCCTGAGTCGGTGGCCCATGTTATTCAAGTGTGGGTTCTCTAGGAATGCCGTCAAATCTTGGATTGATGCACTGGAGCAAGGTTGTCAGAATCGCGATTCTGTTATACGATTCTACGACTTTCTAATCCAAACCAACCTCTCTGATTCTACGATTTTACTTCATAGAATCTACGTTTCTACGATCCTGATAGTGAAAATTCTATGATTTACGATCCTACCATTGGAGCTCCGATCCGATTCAAAATCACGATTCTGACAACCTTGCACTGGAGCTCGACACCACTTCCTGGCAAGCGCTCCTCTCGGTTCCCGCTTGGTGGGAGGCAGTACTGTTGCAAGGAGAGCATATGAGACAGGTGATGCCCTTGCTCATAGCGTTGGTCATCTGGGAGTAGTGGAATGAGAGAAATGCAAGGGTTTTCCGAAATAAGTCTACTATGCCAACCATAGTTAATGCACACATCAAGAACGAGGTCAGGGATTGAATTGCCACCAGGGCAAAGTACTTGAGTTCACTCATGTCGCGAGAGTAGACTTTTGTTTTCCATTTGTTGAGACATAGAAGAACCTTGTTAACCTTCTTCTTTATTAATGCGATGAGATAAACTTTTGCCTTCATTTCGAAAAATAATACTAATGGGACAAAAAATATATATCTAGAAGCTAAGTTTAGTAGCATGTCAAGCTCATATAATATTTGACAAATTGGACCATTTTTGTGTGAAACATGCAAAGTGCCACCTTGTGTGGTAAATTCAATTCGTCTGGGATAAGGTTATCCTTATCAATTTGTGCCTGTCCAATATGCCTATGTACACAATGGGCTTTTTTATATCGATTGTCGGAAGGAACTCATGAGGGTTCCAATAAGCACTATAGTGTTATTTTTTCGAACTCCATGGACACTTAAAATGATATATGCTCATTAAGTTGAAATCTATGTGCCATCATTAGTTCCACCAAGAACAAGTGTCTTATGATGAGATGGTGGTGGGAAATTTCTCAACCTAGCAACAATACTCTTTGGAGAGAGTCGCTTAGAGCCAAATATTTACCCAATGGAGACCCTTCTAGCTCCACCCCGAGGAATGACTCTCAATTTTGGAAATCCTTCGTTAAGATTAGGGAGGTTAGATCCCTTGTAAAATTCATTGTCGGCTCCGATTCTTCCACTTGGTTTTGGTTGGATTGGTGGTCAGGGCATGTGCCCTTAAAGATAAACTCCCTCATTTTTTGTGATGCTTAGGACCGTTTGCTCGCATCTCCAGACTCCATGACTTGCTTAGGACCGTTTGCTCGCATCTTTAGACTCCATGCTTTGCCGGCACTCACTCTCTCTGGAAGAAATGGTTTGGTGACGGACTCTTACTGCTTTGGTTCTCGGTCCATTGTGACCAAGTCATTTGGCCCCACAGTTCTTTTGGAAAGTTCTTTGTTAAGTCTCTCGATTTGAGGATCATCTAGGGCAGCTTGTCCCAGAAACCGAGAGATACTTGGAGGGGCCGTACCCTTCTTAAAATTAAAATCTTCTTTTTGTTAGCGATTAGGTGTCACTTACCTTATGGTGACCAAATTCCTGGACCTCACGGTCAGGCAAATGTAGCGTGTTCTCTTTATCGATAGGATGAGAATGCTGAGCACATCCTGTTTAAATGCTTTTTGGCTAAATTGTTATGGAGTTGTGTTTGTTCTTGGCTTATGTTCTATGGAATTCGGAGAATATTGGCCAACTTTTTGCTTATCTTCCGGATTCCGAAGGAGAGTAATATTAAATATTGGTTTACAAGTGTATATTATATTACCACAAATATTGGAGTGTGCTACTCTTACAACCAGTAAAACTACATAAACAACACTACCTCTGTATCATAATATAAGACGTTTTTTTGACAAAAATGCCCAATGCAGCCTGGCCTCCATGGAGGCCGAATTTGAAATGATGAAAATTCAAATTTGCATGTTTCTATTTTTTTTAAAAAAAATTCACATATACTTAGGTACATAATGCACAATGTATATATTTTTAGGACGAAATAAGTTAAAATAAGTGCTAAAAGAGCTTTCTAGTAAATGCACTATTTATCCTCAAAGTCCACGAATTTTTCTTTTTTGCACAAATCGCATTTCAAAGTATTTCATCTTGAAATTCTACACACATACACATCACTTCCTTGTTTACTTGTACAATGTTTTTTATATTATTTTGAAATTAAAAGTTCAAATTTTGATATATTTTTCGAAAATTTCGGCCTCCATGGAGGCCGAGCTCCAAAACGCCCCACTCATTTTTTGACACTATGATAATGTAAAAAAAAGATCTTAGTTATATTATGATACGAAGAGATCACTACTAGAAAAGATACAAACAACTTTCTAACACGACAACACCTTTCACGATGGGGACGCCTTAGTGCACCCCGCAAGTTTGCATGGTTGAGCTATGTAGCACACCTGGAAGTGTCCCGTAATTTTGTCTAGGTTTTGTTAGAAGTTTGCTACAGCCGGAATGTTTTGCCGGAGTAAGAAAAGGCGGTAACAAGATACTAAAAAAAGTGCAAGAAAAGCTGCAACCGCGGTGCGTACCCGACGCCGGGAGGGAAGGAGTAGGAGGCAGACATGAGATAGAACCACTCCGTCTCCGTCAGGTCTTCCGGCGCCAGCGCCGCGCTGGGCCGCCGAGCCTCCTGGGCGCAGCCGTGGACGTCCCTGAAGCCTGTCCCGCCGCCCGCGGCAGCCTCCCTGGCCAGCGAGTCGAACAGCTCCCGCAGCTGCCGGCTCCGGGCCTGGTCGGCTGCCTCCGCCGCCGGCGCCGGCGCCTGCGCCTGGGCGACGGCCGGCTGCACCGTCTTGCGCGTCTTGATGGCGCCGTTGTAGTGGCCCTCCGCCCAAACCAGCGCGCTGCCATGCATCCCATTGATTCCCGTGACGAGCAAAAGAAATTCAAAAAAACACTTGTGTTGAGCATGGACAGATGAAGCAATTATGCAAGTGAGATATGAACATTGCGACGATGGAGCTGGTGGTGTTGCTGTACCCTTGGTCGGGGCAGAGCTGCCAGAGGATGGCGTACGTCCAGCGCAGCCTCTGCGCCACCGCCTGCAGCGATCTGTGCACCTCGCCGCTGCTCGCCATGGCGTCCGCCGACCTACCACTGCTTGTTCAGAGAGGGAGGGAGGGAGAGAGAGCGAGGGGAAAGAGGGCTTGGAGGCTTTAAAGCACTGTTTCAAATAGCCCGCTATAGCTTCGCTATAGCACGCTATAGCGTTTACAAAAGGCCTTGCGCTAAGAGACTTTGGTCCAAACAAATGAACAAACATTTTAAATAGCGCGCTATAGCTCCGCTATAGCACGCTATAGCATTTGAAAGAGGTCCGGCGCTAAGATGCTTAGCGCGCTATTTAAAACTTTGCTTTAAAGTTTGACCGGTGGCTGCACCAGACGGCTCATGGGTCACGTGGGGCAGGAGGCAGGGCCAGCATGGGCCATTTCTCGCTCTCTTATTTTCGTTGCAAAGGACGAGACATGTTCACACATGCATCACCACATGAGTTTTCTTCTTCTCTCTACAAAATAGACACTCTCACTACCACCAAGCACTAACTGAAATCTTACAGAATAAGGCAAAGGGAGCAGCAGAGAGAGAGACTCAGACGTAAGGCATGTGTGTGTGGGCTAGCTAGGTCGCCATTCCAAATCTAGGGCTGCAGAAAGGAGTAAAAGGCCGGGCACTGCCCTGGCCCCTCGCCTCGCCGGATGCAGTTAAAGAGAATGTCACTAGATCCTAGTCCTTGGCAGATCCGTCAGCCTTCCATTTCGGTCAGGCGGGCAGCCGGTGCCTTCTGCGGCTGCCCTTTGTGCACAAACTGCAATAGGATAGGGATCCCTGTGCTGCTCCCTCACCGTGCTGTCTACCGGGGGTGGGTGGCGGTTGGTTGGGTTGGAAAATTCACAGCGTCTTGCGATTGGCGCCATGCTCCTGGACTGCTACGTTCTTGTGGTAAAAGTTGTCAAGTTAATGCGCGGGAACCACGCTTTAGACCTGAACCCCTTTTGCAGCAACAATTCGTTTGCTGAAATGTGGACTGTAACTGTTGGAGTCACAGGTTTAGACTTTAGAGGCACACATCACCTAACCCAATCTACAAATCTGACGTGAAACAGGATAATGGAGCAATTGATTCTTAGAACAAGCCGTCTCAAATTTGAATACACGGATAATTTCACAAAATGCCGAAATCTACAAATATCATGGAGGTATTGTCTTTGGTCAGCAAATTCTTAGCCCTGCTTAAGGGCAACTCCAACGTGCCAACACAAACTCGTGTATGTTTTGTCTGCTTTTCGTCCGTTTGGGTCGGCCGAAAGCGCGTTGCCCATCCGCGTCCGACCGGTGCACCCAACCGGCCGGCGCGTTTTTCGTCCGCGTTCAAATGTTTGGCAAGCAAATTCAATCTAAAAAAGGCCAGCGGCCATGTCAGCCTACAGAAAAAAAAAACATAGTTCATGTCGGCACACTTGCCAGCGGCCGGCAAAGCTGCCAGCACATGAAAAAGACGGACATAGTTCAACCACGCCATACATCTCGGCCATGGTTCATACCGGTCATCTGGGTGGTCAGCAAATCTGGGTCGTCAAATCTGGAGCTTTAAGGTGGTCCGGCCGTTACACAGGATGTTAATTGGATTCTCGTGGGACAGATCCGGGTGAAAACCTTGTCTTAGGACGGTGATGGCATCTTGAAGGCATCATCGAGGTGAAGCTCCTACCTCCTTCCGCAACCTCCGGGGGAAATCCTTGATCAGTTGATCGGATGATGACGCCGCTCATGTGTCATTCCCCCTTGGGGGCGTCATTCTTGGAGGTGTTTCATGTGATGCATCGACGACGTGGAGTTTCGACGGGGCGGTGTAGTAGGGTCTTGGTGACGGACGCATGATGATGGACGCGCGTAGGGAGGTGGCATTGTCTGGCGGCGTGAAGGCATCGCCATGAAGAAGTTCCAGACCCCTATCCGCCACCTACGGGGGAACCCTAGATCGGTTGATCAGATGATGGTGGCGCTCTTGTGTCGTATCCCTCTTGAGGGCGTCATTCTTCGAGGTATGCATATGCTCGAGGGACTAGTCGATGGCTTCTGCGGTGGACCGACATTTCATGTGACGCATCGACAACGTGGAGTCTCGGCGGCGTGGCGCTGCAGAGCCTCGGCGACGGATGTATGATGATGGACGCACGTAGGTAGGAGATGTTGCCTGGCGTCGTTGTGGTGTCGACGGCAGGCTTGACAAATTCGATGCATCAGTATCTGCTCTGAAAATGGACCGATGGAAGACGGCGGCGACGACCTATGAGCGTGCGTCAGACCGGTTTGTGCCCCAGGCTTGGTGTGTGGCTTGGTTGGGGCCTCCGGCTTTGGATGTTAGGCTTAAGTGAGAGTTCTAGGTATTTGGCTCACACTTTCGGCACCCCTTCATCAATGGATAGGGGTAGCGACAGATGTTGCCAAGATGACGATTTTAGGTATATTGATGTATTACTTTGTAATGACTTTGTTTATAATCAATAAAGGGGCTACATGCATCTCCCAGATGCAGTGGCTAGGGTCATCCTCCTTTAAAAAAATCAGAACTATTACAAGCTAACTGAAGAGTCTGCTGCACGCACAGCAACTTCACTATGGATGTGAAAAGTGTAGAATCCGTGGTCCCTTTGGGTTATGATACGAGGAGCATGAGCATGAATCCAAAGTGTTTAATCAAGTACGTATTGTGCATCACACATGCTTGCCGATTATATTAGTTTGCCACGGGCCTATCCAAACAACGTGAAGCAAGTGATTTTCCATTTATGCGAGAAATTCATTACATCATAGGAGCGCATGATCCAGGACTCCCGAGATTTACATTCAGATGCTACGTCTTGACTGGCTGGCTAGCCTTTCGCCGCACAAACCTGTCAGTGCCTTCCATGATCCAAAAACTTGCAAGAAGACATCTTTCAGGCCCCTAATTCCTTCGTGTATCCCCTGTTACTACAACTTACAAGGAACTACCGGGAGCAACCACACCTTTCCGCGAGCTTCCTCAGTACCGGAAGACTTGGCGACCGTCCTTGTCCTCACTGGGTGGGCGGCATGGTCTTGATCCGGTCCATGGCGACGCGCACGGCTCGAGATGGATCGTCGGGAGGGTGGTTGCCGTTGTACAGCACTTCAATGTAGCCATCCTCTGCGTCGGAGACGGTGACGGCGTTGCGCGAGAAGAAGAGGCGCTCCCCCGTCGGCAGGTTCGCCAGCAGCGTGCGCACCTTTACTGGCGTGCCCTTCCTCACCGAGGTGGACGAACAGCGCCGCGGGATCGGTGCGGATGACGTCTTCTTGCTGTACTCTGCTTCGGATGTGCTCGAACTCGAATCCGGCAGCTTCATGGTGGCAGCCGGCGCGTGCTGGATCAACGCGGATTGGCATGGCGACGGAGGAGGGGCAGAGCACCTCTTGGGAACCTTCACGGTGGAAGCGGTCGGGATCAGCGGGTCTCTGCGCGGCGGGGCAGTGCGTCTCTGCTCAGCCTCTCCCATGTCCAAGTAGGCGATCTTCTTGGAGGCAGCCTTGGCTGTATCGAGCGGGACCAGCGCAGGTCGGTGCGGCAGCGGCCGGGTGGAGCACTTCTTTGCAACTCCGTCCCACGTCGGGTTGGCGAGCTTCATGGCGGCGGCGCCTGGTGACACGGACGGGATCAGCACCAACGATCTACGCGGCGGCGGCTGCACGGCAGGGGGCCTCATTGCAACTCTCCCTTTGGCAGCCACGGCGAGCTTCCGGCGCCGACCGTAGGAGCCCAGGTGAACTACGGTCTGGAGAACCGTTGGACACGCTCGCCATCTCGCCCGGGCTTTGGCGCCGCCAGGCCTCGCTAGGACGGTCATCCGCCGTGCCGGACCGAGACGCCGGGGACGCTCACGCACGCCGACATGCCACTCACCGGCGTCCCCTGCCTCCCTGTTCAACAACGACACAGGTGTGGCACCAGCTCCGCCGCGCCATGGCGATGCCCAAGCCGGCCTGGAGCACGCACGGCACGGTGACACGCCACTCGGCACTCGCGGTAGCAGGAGTGCCAAGACCCTAAAGACCTGCATCTTCTTTTTACTGAAGAATTAGACACTTTGTCTGAAGAATACGACACCTATACGAATCGGTACGCGGCATACGAAAGAAAGAATTCTGGAAACAAAGCCGGTGGTTTAGTCCCACCTCGGATTTTAAGGAGCCGCCGGACCAATTTAAATTGCCGCGTTGTCCACAAGCAGTAAGTTACAGTCATCTTTGCACCCTTTGTTGAAGAAATGACTGTGCTGACTGGTCTAGTCTTTTTAAATCATACTGACTGTTTAATTAATACCATTCATGTGCTTTGAGGTCTTTTTTCGTACTTGAAACATTTGCCAACATTCATTTTTTATCGGGATTCCATGGTTCATAGCTTTGTCGAGTTCCCAAAAAAAGAACTCGGCAAATATAGCTGGTGGTTTAGTCCCACCTTGCTTCTTGAGGAGCGACGAGACCATCGTAAATAGCTGCTTTGTCCAAATGCACTAAGCTCGGTCAGTATTACACTTTGTGGTGACTGTCACTATGAAATTTCTCAGTGCTTGATAAGAAGATAACTTTCAAAGTTACAGACCTTATCCATCATTAAGTGCATTGCTGACTGGTCTAGTCTTTTTTGAATCATTTCATTAATCTCTGTCTGTCCATACTGCCTATTTTGAGAAATATTTTATATCTTTTAATTTGCACTGACTACTTCATTCTCCGATCCGTCCATGTGTTGGGAAAATTAGCATGCAATTTCAAAAAAAATCCTACGCTCACGCAAGATCTATCTAGGAGATGCATAGCAACGAGAGGGGGAGAGTGTGTCCATACCCTCATATACCGAAAGCGGAAGTGTTTGACAACGCGGTTGATGTAGTGAAACTTCTTCTACTTCCGACCGATCAAGCACCGAACGTACGACACCTCCGAGTTCTGCACACGTTCAACTCGATGACGTCCCTCGCCTTCTTGATCCAGCAAGGTGTCGGGGAAGTAGATGAGTTCCGTCAGCACGACGGCGTGGTGACGGTGATGGTGAAGTGATTCTCGCAGGGCTTCACCTAAGCACTACGTGAATATGACCGGAGGAGTAAACTGTGGAGGGGGCACCGCACACGGCTAACAATGTTTGTTGTCTGTTCTAGGCGCCCCCTCCCCACATATATATAGGTGGGAGGGGGAGGGGGACAGCCATGGGCGCCCCAAGTAGGAGGAATCCTACTTGGGGGCTTTGTCCAATTCGGCCTCCCCTCCTCGCGCTGGAGACACGCAAGCAGATCGCGGATCACCAGCGGTTGTTCGCCACCATGGATCTGGCGCACAAAGCTTATCTCGACAAGTTGACGGAGACACTGAAACAAACCAGCGCGGACACGCGCACCGACATCCAAGGCCTCAAGGCGCAGATCGACGCCCAATCGAAGCAGGTGGAGGTGCTCACGACATGGTAGCCGGACCTCGAGGCCCGGTTCGCCAAGCTGCAGGAGTCGGTCTCTGCCCTGCAAAGCGCACAACCTTCTCAGGCTGCTGCTGCGGATGCTGCAAGTGGCTCGTCGCGAACTGTTGGTCCTCGCGGTCTAGCCTCGCCCGACGAGATCCACGGGCCCGGTGGCCACAACACGCATCATCTTCCATGGAGCATGTCGTCAGGGGGAGAGAACCCATCGACGTCAACTCCGGCCAATGGTACGATCGATTCTTAGACTGCTTTGTTCCCTCGCTTGCTCGAGCCTCCTACCGCTACCAATTTGTCGTCCAGTCAAGTCATGGCGAGTTTGGGTCAGACTCCGCCCTCCCTTAGTTTTCCCCAATTTGCTGGCGAGAATCCAATAATTTGGGAACCCCTCTGTGAACAGTACTTCTCCATGTTTCAAATTAGCCCATCTAACTTTGTTCCCATGGCCACACTTCATTTCACGGGTGCTGCGGCCATTTGGTTACAATCAGTTCAGTCCAAAATTGGCAATCTAGATTGGGAGGCTTTCTGCACCTTGTTGTGCACTCGATTTGGTCGCGATCGACATCAGTCTCTGATTAGGAAGTTTTATGCTCTACAACAAACCAGTACTGTTTCTAAATACATTGAACAATTTGAAACTCTCATCAACCATTTGATGTTATATTCTGACACTATGCATCCATTGTACTGTTTGACGAGGTTCATCGAAGGGCTACGGGCGGACATCCGTTCTGTGGTCATGGTACAACGCCCCAGTGATCTGGATTCTGCGTGTGCATTGGCTACCTTGCAAGAAGAAGCATCTAAAGGCCAGATGCACACTAGAAGTGAGGCGGCCGGTGATACGTCTCCAACGTATCTATAATTTTTTATTGTTCCATGCTATTATATTATCTGTTTTGGATGTTTTATATGCGTTAATATGCTATTTTATATGATTTTTGGGACTAACCTATTAACCAAGAGCCCAGTGCCAGTTTTTGTTTTTTTCCTTGTTCAGAAAATGAATACCAAACGGAATAAAACTTTCGCGATGATTTTTCTTGGACTAGAAGACACCCAGGAGACTTGGAGTGCAAGTCAGAAGAGCCACGAGGCAGCCAAAAGGGTGGAGGGCACGCCCAGGGGGGATAGGGCGAGCCCCCCAACCTTGTGGGACCCTCGGTGACCCCTGACCTAGATCTTCCTCCTATATATTCCTATATACCCCGAAAACTTCCAGGGGAGCTACGAGACCACTTTTCCACCAACGCAACCTTCTGTACCCGTGAGATCCCATCTTGGGGCCTTTTCCGGCATCCTACCGGAGGGGGATGCGATCACGGAGGGCTTCTACATCAACACCATTGAAGAAAATATGCCCTAGAGGCAATAATAAAGTTTTTATTTATATTTCCTTATATCATGATACATGTTTATTATTCATGCTAGAATTGTGTTAACCCGAAACTTAGTACATGTGTGAATACATAGACAAACAGAGTGTCACTAGTATGCCCCTACTTGACTAGCTCGTTGAATCAAAGATGGTTAAGTTTCCTAGCCATAGACATGAGTTGTTATTTGATTAACGGGATCACATCATTAGAGAATGATGTGATTGACTTGACCCATTCAGTTAGCCTAGCACTTGATCGTTTAGTTTATTTGCTATTGCTTTCTTCATGACTTATACATGTTCCTATGACTATGAGATTATGCAACTCCCGAATACCAGAGGAACAGTTAGTGTGCTACCAAATGTCACAGCGTAACTGGATGATTATAAAGGTGCTCTAAAGGTGTCTCCAATGGTGTTTGTTGAGTTGGCATAGATCGAGATTAGAATTTGTCACTCGGATTGTCGGAGAGGTATCTCTGGGCCCTCTCGGTAATGCACATCACTATAAGCCTTGCAAGCAATGTGACTAATGAGTTAGTTGTGGGATGATGCATTACAGAACGAGTAAAGAGACTTGCCGGTAACGAGACTGAACTAGGTATTGGGATACCGACGATCGAATCTCGGGCAAGTAACATACCGATGACAAAGGGAACAACGTATGTTGTTATGCGGTTTGACCGATAAAGACCTTCGTAGAATATGTAGGAACCAATATGAGCATCCAGGTTCCACTATTGGTTATTGACCGTAGATGAGTCTCGGTCATGTCTACATAGTTCTCGAACCCGTAGGGTCTGCACGCTTAACGTTCTGTGACGATCGGTATTATGAGTTTATGTGTTTTGATGTACCGAAGGTTGTTCGGAGTCCCGGGTGTGATCACGGACATGACGAGGACTCTCGAAATGGTCGAGACATAAAGATCGATATATTGGATGGCTATGTTTGGACATCGGAATGGTTCCGGGTGAGTTCGGGCATTTACCAGGAGTACTGGGAGGTTACCGGAACCCCCTAGGGAGTGCATGGGCCTTATTGGGCATTAGTGGGAGAGAGGAGGAGGCGGCCTAGGAGGGGGCGCCCCCCAAGCCCAATCCGAATTGGGAGGGGGGCCGACCCCCCTTTCCTTCCTCCCTCTCTCCTCCTTCCTTCCTCTCCTACTCCTACTTGGAAGGGGGGGGGGATCCTACTCCCGGTGGGAGTAGGACTCCCCTATGGCGCGCCATAGCGAGGGCCGGCCCTCCGCCTCCTCCACTCCTTTATATACATGGGAGGGGGGCACCCCATAGATACACAAGGTGATCAATGTCTTAGCCATGTGCGGTGCCCCCCTCCACCATAATCCACCTCGGTCATATCATCGTAGTGCTTAGGCGAAGCCCTGCGCCGGTAGATTCATCATCACCGTTTTCACGCCGTCATGCTAACGAAGCTCTCCCTCGACACTCAGCTGGATCGAGAGTTCGTGGGATGTCATCGAGCTGAACGTGTGCAGATTGTGGAGGTGCCGTACTTTCGGTACTAGGATCGGTCGGATCGTGAAGATGTACGACTACATCAACCGTGTTGTCATAACGCTTCCACTTTCGGTCTACGAGGGTGCATGGACAACACTCTCCCCTCTCGCTTGTATGCATCACCTAGATGGATCTTGCGTGTGCGTAGGAATTTTTTTGAAATTACCGCGTTCCCCAACAGTTGTATCAGAGCCAGGTCTTTGCGTAGATGTTATATGCATGAGTAGAACACAAATGAGTCATGGGCGATAATAGTCATACTGCTTACCAGCATGTCATACTTTCATTCGATGGTATTGTTGAATGAAGCGGCCCGGACCGACATTACACGTACGCTTACGTGAGACTGGTTCTACCGACATGCTTAGCACACAGGTGGCTGGCGGGTGTCAATTTCTCCAACTTTAGTTGAATCGAGTGTGGCTTCGCTCGGTCCTTGTTGAAGGTTAAAACAGCACACTTGATGAAAAATTGTTGTGGTTTTGATGCGTAGGTAAGAACGGTTCTTGCTCAGCCCGTAGTAGCCACATAAAACTTGCAACAACAAAGTAGAGGACATCTAACTTATTTTTACAGGGCATGTTGTTATGTGATATGTTCAAGACATGATGCTATATTTTATTGTATGAGATGGTCATGTTTTGTAATAGAGTTATCGGCAATAGGCGGGAGCCATATGGTTGTCGCTTTATTGTATGCAATGCAATCATCCTATAATTGTTTTTACTTTATCACTAAGCGGCAGCGATAGTCGTAGAAGCAATAGTTGGCGAGACGATAACGATGCTATGATGGAGATCAAGGTGTCACGCCGATGACGATGTTTATCATGACGGTGCTTTGGAGATGGAGATGGCCATATCAAAGGCACAAGATGATGATGGCCATATCATCTCACTTATATTGATTGCATGTGATGTTTATCATATATGCATCTTATTTTGCTTAGTTCGGCGGTAGCATTATAAGATGATCTCTCACTAAATTTCAAGGTACAAGTGTTCTTCCTGAGTATGCATCGTTGCGAAAGTTCGTCGTGCCGAGACACCATGTGATGATCGGGTGTGATAAGCTCTACGTTCACATACAACGGGTGCAAGCCAGTTTTGCACACGTAGAATACTCCGGTTAAACTTGATGAGCCTAGCATATGCAGATATGGCCTCGGAACACTGAGACTGAAAGGTCGAGCGTGAATCATATAGTAGATATGATCAACATAGTGATGTTTACCATTGAAAACTACTCCATCTCACGTGATGATCGGACTTAGTTGATTTGGATCATGTGATCACTTAGATGATTGGAGGGATGTCTATCTAATTGGGAGTTCTTAAGTAATATGATTAATTGAACTTTAATTTATCATGAACTTAGTACGTGATAGTATTTTGCATGTCTATGTTGTTGTAGATAGAAGGCCCGTGTTGTTGTTCCGTTGAATTTTAATGTGTTCCTAGAGAAAGCTAAGTTGAAAGATGATGGTAGCAACTACACTGACTGGGTCCATAACTTGAGGATTATCCTCATTGCTGCACAGAAGAATTACGTCCTGGAAGCACCACTAGGTGCGAAACCCGCTGCAGGAGCAACTCCAGATGTTATGAACATCTGGCAGAGCAAAGCTGATGACTACTCGATAGTTCAGTGTGCCATGCTTTATGGCTTAGAACCGGGACTTCAACGACATTTTGAACGTCATGGAGCATATGAGATGTTCTAGGATTTGAAGTTAATATTTCAAGCAAATGCCCGAATTGAGAGATATGAAGTCTCCAATAAGTTCTACGACTGCAAAATGGAGGAGAATAGTTCTGTCAGTGAGCATATACTCAAAATGTCTAGGGTATAACAATCACTTGATTCAACTGGGAGTTAATCTTCCTGATGATAGTGTCATTGACATAATTCTTCAATCACTGCCACCAAGCTACAAGAGCTTCGTGATGAACTATAATATGCAAGGGATGGATAAGACAATTCCCGAGCTCTTCGCAATGCTAAAGGCCGCGGAGGTAGAAATCAAGAAAGAGCATCAAGTGTTGATGGTCTACAAGACCACCAGTTTCAAGAAAAAGGGTAAAGGGAAGAAAGGGAACTTCAAGAAGAATGGCAAGCAAGTTGCTACTCAAGTGAAGAAGCCCACGTCTGGACCTAAGCCTGAGACTGAGTGCTTCTACTGCAGAGGGACTGGTCACTGGAAGCGGAACTGCCCCAAGTATTTGGCGGACAAGAAGGATGGCAAGGTGAACAAAGGTATATGTGATTTACATGTTATTGATGTGTACCTTACTAATGCTCGCAGTAGTGCCTGGGTATTTGATACTGGTTTTGTTGCTAATATTTGCAACTCGAAACAGGGACTACGGATTAAGCGAAGATTGGCTAAGGACGAGGTGACGATGCGCGTGGGAAATGGTTCCAAAGTCGATGTGATCGCAGTCGGCACGCTACCTCTACATCTACCTTCGGGATTAGTTTTAGACTTGAATAATTGTTATTTGGTGCCATCGTTGAGCATGAACATTATATCTGGATCTTGTTTAATGCAAGACAGTTATTCGTTTAAATCTGAGAATAATGGTTGTTCTATTTATATGAGCAATATCTTTTATGGTCATGCACCCTTGAAGAGTGGTCTATTTTTGTTGAATCTCTATAGTAGTGACACACATATTCATAATATTGAAGCCAAAAGATGCAGAGTTGATAATGATAGTGCAACTTATTTGTGGCGCTGCCGTTTGGGTCATATTGGTGTAAAGCGCATGAAGAAACTCCATTCTGGTGGACTTTTGGAATCACTTGATTACGAATCACTTGGTACTTGCGAACCATGCCTCATGGGCAAGATGACTAAAACACCGTTCACTGGAATAATGGAGAGAGCAACAAATTTGTTGGAAATCATACATACTGATGTATGTAGTCCGATGAATGTTGAGGCTCGCGGCGGGTATCGTTATTTTCTCACCTTCATAGATGATTTGAGAAGATATGGGTATATCTACTTGATGAAGCATAAGTCCGAAACATTTGAAAAGTTCAAAGAATTTCAGAGTGAAGTGGAAAATCATCTTAACAAGAAAATAAAGTTTCTACGATCTGATCGTGGAGGAGAATATTTGAGTTACAAGTTTGGCCTTCATTTGAAACCATGCGGAATAGTTTCGCAACTCATGCCACCCGGAACACCACAACGTAATGGTGTGTCCGAACATCGTAACCGCACTTTATTAGATATGGTGCGATCTATGATGTCTCTTACTGATTTACCGCTATCATTTTGGGGTTATGCTTTAGAGATGGCTGCATTCATGTTAAATAGGGCACCATCTAAATCCATTGAGACGACACCTTATGAACTCTGGTTTGGCAAGACACCCAAGTTGTTGTTTCTTAAAGTTTGGGGCTGCGATGCTTATGTGAAAAAGCTTCAACCTGATAAGCTCAAACCCAAATCGGAGAAATGTGTCTACATAGGATAACCAAAGGAGATTGTTGGGTACACCTTCTATCACAGATCCGAAGGCAAGACATTCGTTGCTAAGCATGGATCCTTTCTAGAGAAGGAGTTTCTCTCGAAAGAAGTGAGTGGGAGGAAATTAGAACTTGATGAGGTAATTGTACCTGTTCCCTTATTGGAAAGTAGTTCATCACAGAAATCAGTTCATGTGAATCCTACACCAACTAGTGAGGAAGCTAATGATGATGATCATGTAACTTCAGATCAAGTTACTACAGAACCTCGTAGGTCAACCTGAGTAAGATCTGCACCAGAGTGGTACGGTAATCCTATTCTGGAGGTCATGTTACTTGACCATGACGAACCTACGAACTATGAGGAAGCGATGATGAGCCCAGATTATGCAAAATGGCTTGAGGCCATGAAATCTGAGATGGGATCCATGTATGAGAACAAAGTGTGGACTTTGGTTGACTTGCCCGATGATCGGCAAGCCATCGAGAATAAATGGATCTTCAAGAAGAAGACTGACGCTGACGGTAATGTTACTGTCTACAAAGCTCGACTTCTTGCGAAAGATTTTCGACAAGTTCAAGGAGTTGACTACGATGAGACCTTCTCACCCGTAGCGATGCTTAAGTCCGTCCGAATCATGTTAGCAATTGCTGCATTTTATGTATGAAATTTGGGAAATGGATGTAAAGACTGCATTCCTGAATGGATTTCGGGAAGAAGAGTTGTATATGATGCAACCTAAAGGTTTTATCGATCCAAAGGATGCTAACAAATCGTGCAAGCTCCAGCGATCCATTTATGGACTGGTGCAAGCATCTCGGAGTTGGAATAAACGTTTTGATAGTGTGATCAAAGCATATGGTTTTATACAGGCTTTTGGACAAGCCTGTATTTACAAGAAAGTGAGTGGGAGCTCTGTAGCATTTCTAATATTATATGTGGATGACATATTGTTGATTGGAAATGATATAGAATTTCTGGATAGCATAAAAGGATACCTGAATAAGAGTTTTTCAATGAAAGAACTCAGTGAAGCTGCTTATATATTGGGCATCAAGATCTATAGAGATAGATCAAGTATCTTAATTGGACTTTCACAAAGCACATACCTTGATAAAGTTTTGAAAAAGTTCAAAATGGATCAGGCAAAGAAAGTGTTCTTGCTTGTGTTACAAGGTGTGAAGTTGAGTCAGACTCAATGGCCGACCACTGCAGAAGATAGAGAGAAAATTAAAGGTGTTCCCTATGCTTCAGCCATAGGCTCTATCATGTATGCAATGCTGTGTACCAAACCTGACGTGTGCCTTGCTATTAGTTTAGCAGGGAGGTACCAAAGTAATCCAGGAGTGGATCACTGGACAACGGTCAAGAACATCCTGAAATACCTGAAAAGGACTAAGGATATGTTTCTTGTTTATGGAGGTGACAAATAGGTCATTGTAAATGGTTACGTTGATGCAAACTTTGACACTGATCCGGATGACTCTAAGTCACAAACCGGATACGTGTTTATATTGAACGGTGGAGCTGTCAGTTGGTGCAGTTCTAAGCAAAGCGTCATGGCGGGATCTACGTGTGAAATGGAGAACATAGCTGCTTTGGAAGCAGCAAATGAAGGAGTCTGGATGAAGGAGTTCATATCCGATCTAGGTGTCATACCTAGTGCATTGGGTCCAATGAAAATCTTTTGTGACAATACTGGTGCAATTGCCTTGGCAAAGGAATCCAGATTTCACAAGAGAACCTAGCACATCAAGAGACGCTTAAATTCCATCCACGATCAAGTCAAGGAGGGAGACATAGAGATTTGCAAGATACATACGGATCTAAATGTTGCAGACCCGTTGACTAGGCCTCTCTCACGAGGAAAACATGATTAGCACCAAGACTCCATGGGTGTTAGAATCATTACTGTGTAATCTAGATTATTGACTCTAGTGCAAGTGGGAGACTGAAGGAAATATGCCCTAGAGGCAATAATAAAGTTGTTATTTATATTTCCTTATATCATGATAAATGTTTATTATTCATGCTAGAATTGTATTAACCGGAAACTCAGTACATGTGTGAATACATAGACAAATAGAGTGTCACTAGTATGCCTCTACTTGACTAGCTCGTTGAATCAAAGATGGTTAAGTTTCCTAGCCGACATGTGTTGTCATTTGATTAACAGGATCACATCATTAGAGAAAGATGTGATTGACTTGACCCATTCCGTTAGCTTAGCACTTGATCGTTTAGTATATTGTTATTGCTTTCTTCATGACTTATACATGTGCCTATGACTATGAGATTATGCAACTCCAGAATACTGGAGGAACACTTTGTGTGCTACCAAACGTCACAACGTAACTGGGTGATTATAAAGGTGCTCTACAAGTGTTTCCGATGGTACTTGTTGAGTTGGCATAGATCAAGATTAGGATTTGTCACTCCGATTGTTGGAGAGGTATCTCTGGGCCCTCTCGGTAATGCACATCACTATAAGCCTTGCAAGCAATGTGGCTAATGAGTTAGTTGCAGGATGATGCATTACGGAATGAGTAAAGAGTCTTGCCGGTAACGAGGTTGAACTAGGTATTGAGATACTGACGATCGAATCTCAGGCAAGTAACATACCGATGACAAAGGGAACAAGCTATGTTGTTATGCGGTTTGACCGATAAAGACTTCATAGAATATGTAGGAACCAATATCAGCATCCAGGTTCCGCTATTGGTTATTGACTGGAGAGGAGTCTCGGTCATGTCTACATAGTACTCGAACCCGTAGGGTCCGATTACAAGTTTATAAGTTTTGATGTACCGAAGATAGTTCGGAGTCCCGGATGTGATCACGGACATGACGAGGAGTCTCGAAATGTTCGAGACATAATGATTGATATAATGGACGACTATATTCGGACACCACATGAGTTCTGGGGGTCACCGGATATTTATCAAAATGCTGGGGGGTTATCGGAACCCCCGGGGGATATAATGGGCCGACATGGGCCTTGTGGGTGAGAGAGGAGAGGGCCTAGGGCTGCCCCCCCCTTTGGAGTCTGAATTGGACAAGGAGGGGGGCGGCGCCCCCTCTTTCCTCCCTCTCTCCCTCTCCATCCCCCCCTTCCTCCTTCCTAGTTGGACTAGGAAAGGGGATTCCTACTCCCACTAGGAGGAGGATGCCCCCCTCTGCTTGGCGCGCTCCAAGGTCGGCCGGCCTCCCCCCTTGCTCCTTTATATACGGGGGCAGGCACCCTAGAACACACAAGTTGATTGTTCCAAGCCATGTGCGGTGCCCCCCTCCACCATATTCCACCTTGGTCATATCGTTGCAGTGCTTAGGCGAAGTCCTGCGCCGGTAGCTTCATCATCACCGTCATCAAGCCGTCGTGCTGACAAAACTCTCCCTCAACACTCTGCTGGATCGTGAGTTCGTGGGACGTCACCGAGCTGAACGTGTGTAGATCGCAGAGGTGATGTATGTTCGGTACTAGGATCGGTCGATCGTGAAGACGTATGACTACATCAACCGCGTTGTCATAACGCTTCTGCTTACGGTCTACGAGGGTACATGGACAACACTCTCCCCTCTCGTTGCTATGCATCACCATGATCCTGCGTGTGCGTAGGATTTTTTTTTGAAATTACTACGTTTCCCAACATGACCACTGCAGAAGATAGAGAGAAAATGAAGGTCATTCCCTATGCTTCAGCCAAAGGTTCTATCATGTATGCAATCTTGTGTACCAGACCTGATGTGTGCCTTGCTATTAGTTTAGCAAGGAGGTACCAAAGTAATCCAGGAGTGGATCACTGGACAATGGTCAAAAACATCCTGAAATACCTGAAAAGGACTAAGGATATGTTTCCCGTTTATGGAGGTGACAAAGAGCTTGTCGTAAATGGTTACGTCGATGCAAGCTTGGACACTGATCCGGATGACTGTAAGTCACAAAATGAATATGTATTTATGTTGAACGGTGGAGCTATTAGTTGGTGCAGTTCTAAGCAAAGCGTCATGGCGGGGTCTACGTGTGAAGCGGAGTACATAGCTGCTTTGGAAGCAGCAAATCAAGGAGTCTGGATGAAGGAGTTCATATCCGATCTAGGTGTCATACCTAGTGCATTGGGTCCAATGAAAATCTTTTGTGACAATACTGGTGCAATTGCCTTGGCAAAGGAATCCAGATTTCACAAGAGAACCTAGCACATCAAGAGACGCTTCAATTCCATCCACGATCAAGTCAAGGAGGGAGACATAGAGATTTGCAAGATACATACGGATCTAAATGTTGCAGACCCGTTGACTAGGCCTCTCTCACGAGGAAAACATGATTAGCACCAAGACTCCATGGGTGTTAGAATCATTACTGTGTAATCTAGATTATTGACTCTAGTGCAAGTGGGAGACTGAAGGAAATATGCCCTAGAGGCAATAATAAAGTTGTTATTTATATTTCCTTATATCATGATAAATGTTTATTATTCATGCTAGAATTGTATTAACCGGAAACTCAGTACATGTGTGAATACATAGACAAATAGAGTGTCACTAGTATGCCTCTACTTGACTAGCTCGTTGAATCAAAGATGGTTAAGTTTCCTAGCCGACATGTGTTGTCATTTGATTAACAGGATCACATCATTAGAGAATGATGTGATTGACTTGACCCATTCCGTTAGCTTAGCACTTGATCATTTAGTATATTGTTATTGCTTTCTTCATGACTTATACATGTGCCTATGACTATGAGATTATGCAACTCCAGAATACCGGAGGAACATTTTGTGTGCTACCAAACGTCACAACGTAACTGGGTGTTTATAAAGGTGCTCTACAAGTGTCTCCGATGGTACTTGTTGAGTTGGCATAGATCAAGATTAGGATTTGTCACTCCGATTGTTGGAGAGGTATCTCTGGGCCCTCTCGGTAATGCACATCACTATAAGCCTTGCAAGAAATGTGGCTAATGAGTTATTTGCAGGATGATGCATTACGGAATGAGTAAAGAGTCTTGCCGGTAACGAGGTTGAACTAGGTATTGAGATACTGACAATCGAATCTCAGGCAAGTAACATACCGATGACAAAGGGAACAAGCTATGTTGTTATGCGGCTTGACCGATAAAGACTTCATAGAATATGTAGGAACCAATATCAGCATCTAGGTTCCGCTATTGGTTATTGACTGGAGAGGAGTCTCGGTCATGTCTACATAGTACTAGAACCCGTAGGGTCCGATTACAAGTTTATAAGTTTTGATGTACCGAAGATAGTTCGGAGTCCCGGATGTGATCACGGACATGACGAGGAGTCTCGAAATGTTCGAGACATAATGATTGATATAATGGACGACTATATTCGGACACCACATGAGTTCTGGGGGTCACCGGATATTTATCAAAATGCTGGGGGGTTATCGGAACCCCCGGGGGATATAATGGGCCGACATGGGCCTTGTGGGTGAGAGAGGAGAGGGCCTAGGGCTGCCCCCCCTTTGGAGTCCGAATTGGACAAGGAGGGGGGCGGCGCCCCCTCTTTCCTCCCTCTCTCCCTCTCCATCCCCCCCTTCCTCCTTCCTAGTTGGACTAGGAAAGGGGATTCCTACTCCCACTAGGAGGAGGACGCCCCCCTCTGCTTGGCGCGCTCCAAGGTCGGCCGGCCTCCCCCATTGCTCCTTTATATACGGGGGCAGGCACCCTAGAACACACAAGTTGATTGTTCCAAGCCATGTGCGGTGCCCCCCTCCACCATATTCCACCTTGATCATATCGTTGCAGTGCTTAGGCGAAGTCCTGCGCCGGTAGCTTCATCATCACCGTCATCACGCCGTCGTGCTGACAAAACTCTCCCTCAACACTCTGCTGGATCGTGAGTTCGTGGGACGTCACCGAGCTGAACGTGTGTAGATCGCAGAGGTGCTGTATGTTCGGTACTAGGATCGGTCGATCGTGAAGACGTATGACTACATCAACCGCGTTGTCATAACGCTTCTGCTTACGGTCTACGAGGGTACATGGACAACACTCTCCCCTCTCGTTGCTATGCATCACCATGATCCTGCGTGTGCGTAGGATTTTTTTTTGAAATTACTACGTTTCCCAACATGACCACTGCAGAAGATAGAGAGAAAATGAAGGTCATTCCCTATGCTTCAGCCAAAGGTTCTATCATGTATGCAATCTTGTGTACCAGACCTGATGTGTGCCTTGCTATTAGTTTAGCAAGGAGGTACCAAAGTAATCCAGGAGTGGATCACTGGACAATGGTCAAAAACATCCTGAAATACCTGAAAAGGACTAAGGATATGTTTCTCGTTTATGGAGGTGACAAAGAGCTTGTCGTAAATGGTTACGTCGATGCAAGCTTGGACACTGATCCGGATGACTGTAAGTCACAAAATGAATATGTATTTATGTTGAACGGTGGAGCTATTAGTTGGTGCAGTTCTAAGCAAAGCGTCATGGCGGGATCTACGTGTGAAGCGGAGTACATAGCTGCTTTGGAAGCAGCAAATCAAGGAGTCTGGATGAAGTAGTTCATATCCGATCTAGGGGTCATACGTAGTGCATCGGGTCCAATGAAAATATTTTGTGACAATACTGGTGCAATTGCCTTGGCAAAGGAATTCAGATTTCACAATAGAACCAAGCACATCAAGAGACGCTTCAATTCCATCTGCAATCAAGTCGAGGAGGGAGACATAGAGATTTGCAAGATACATACGGATCTGAATGTTGCAGACCCGTTGACTAAGCCTCTCTCACGAGCAAAACATGACCAGCACCAAGACTCCATGGGTGTTAGTATCATTACTGTGTAATCTTGATTATTGAATCTAGTGCAAGTGGCAGACTGAAGGAAATATGCCCTAGAGGCAATAATAAATTTTTATTTATATTTGCTTATAGCATGATAAATGTTTATTATTCATGCTAGAATTGTATTAACCGGAAACTTAGTACATGTGTGAATACATAGACAAACAGAGTGTCACTAGTATGCCTCTACTTGACTAGCTCGTTGAATCAAAGATGGTTAAGTTTCCTAGCCATAGACATGAGTTGTCATTTGATTAACGGGGTCACATCATTAGAGAATGATGTGATTGACTTGACCCATTCCGTTAGCCTAGCACATGATCGTTTAGTTTATTTGCTATTGCTTTCTTCATGACTTATACATGTTCCTATGACTATGAGATTATGCAACTCCCGAATACCGGAGGAACACTTATTGTGCTACCAAACGTCACAACGTAACTGGGTGATTATAAAGGTGCTCTACTCGTGTCTCCAATGGTGTTTGTTGAGTTGGCATAGATCGAGATTAGGATTTGTCACTCCGATTGTTGGAGAGGTATCTCGGGGCCCTCTCGGTAATGCACATCACTATAAGCCTTGCAAGCAATGTGACTAATGAGTTAGTTGCGGGATGATGCATTATGGAACGAGTAAAGAGACTTGCCAGTAACGAGATTTAACTAGGTATTGAGATACCGACGATCGAATCTCGGGCAACTAACATACCGATGACAAAGGGAACAACGTATGTTGTTATGTGGTTTGACCGATAAAGATCTTCGTAGAATATGTAGGAACCAATATGAGCATCCAGGTTCCGCTATTGGTTATTGACCGAAGATGAGTCTCGGTCATGTCTACATAGTTCTCGTACCCGTAGGGTCTGCACGCTTAACGTTCTGTGACGATCGGTATTATGAGTTTATGTGTTTTGATGTACCGAAGGTTGTTCGTAGTCCCAGATGTGAGCACGGACATGACGAGGAGTCTTGAAATGGTCGAGACATAAAGATCGATATATTGTATGGCTATGTTTGGACATCGAAATGGTTTCGGGTGCGTTCGGGCATTTACTTGGAGTACCGGGAGGTTACCGGAACCCCCCGAGGAGTGTATGGGCCTTATTGGGCCTTAGTGGTTGAGAGAGGATGAGGCGGCCTAGGAGGGTGCGCCCCCAAGCCCAATTCGAATTGGGAGGGGGGGCCCTTTCTTTCCTCCCTCTCTCCTCCTTCCTTCCTCTCCTACTCCTACTTTGGAAGGGGGTGAATCCTACTCCCGGTGGGAGTAGGACTCCCCTAGGGCGCGCCATAGAGAGGGCTGGCCCTCCCCCTCCTCCACTCCTTTATATACGGGGGAGGGGGGCACCCCATAGTCAGACAAGTTGATCATTGTCTTAGCCGTGTGCGGTGCCCCCCTCCACCATAATCCACCTCGGTCATATCGTCGTAGTGCTTAGGCGAAGCCCTGTGCCGGTAGCTTCATCATCACCGTCATCACGCCATCGTGCTGACGAAGCTCTCCCTCGACACTCAGCTGGATCGAGAGTATGTGGGACGTCACCGAGCTGAACGTGTGAAGATCACGGAGGTGCCGTACTTTCGGTACTAGGATTGGTCGGATCGTGAAGATGCACGACTACATCAACCGCGTTGTCATAACGCTCCCTCTTTCGGTCTACGACGGTACGTGGACAACACTCTCATTGCTATGCATCACCTAGATGGATCTTGCGTGTGCGTAGGATTTTTTTTGAAATTACTGCGTTCCCCAACAACCAATGCCTCTCTGATGAAGCGTGAGTAGTTTACCACAGACCTACGGGTCCATAGCAAGTAACTAGATGGCTTCTTCTCTCTCTTTGATTCTCAATACAAAGTGCTCCTCGTTGTTCTTGGAGATCTATTCGATGTAATACTCTTTTGCTGTGTGTTTGCAAAGATCCGATGAATTGTCGATTTATGATCAGCTTATCTATGAATATTATTTGAATCTTCTCTGAATTCTTATATGCATGATTTGATATCTTTGCAAGTCTCTTCATACTATCAATTTGGTTTGTCCAACTAGATTGGTTTTTCCTGCACTGGGAGAAGTGCTTAGCTTTTGGTTCAATCTTGCGGTGCTCGATCCTAGTGACAAAAGGGGAACCGACACATATTGTATTGTTGCCATTGAGGATAAAAAGATGGGGTTTTCATCATATTGTTTGAGTTAATTCCTCTACATCATGTCATCTTGCTTAAGGCGTTACTCCGTTCTTTATGAACTTAATACTCTAGATGCATGCTGGATAGCCGTCGATGTCTGGAGTAATAGTAGTAGATGTAGAATCATTTCAGACTACTTGACACGAACGTGATGCCTATGTTCATGATCATTGCCTTAGATAGCGTCATAACTTTGCGCTTTTTTATCAATTGCTTGGCAGTAATTTGTTCACCCACCATAATAATTCCTTTCTTGAGAGAAGCCTGTAGTGAAACCTATGGCCCCCGGGTCTATTTTCCATCATATAAATTTCCGATCTACACTTCTAGTTTCCTATTTACTTTCTTTGCAATCTTTTACTTTATGTTCCATAAACCAAAAATACCAAAAACATTAGTTTGCCGTTTATCTATCTCTATCAGATCTCACGTTGCAAATTACTGTGAAGGGATTAACAACCCCTTTATCGTGTTGGGTGCAAGTTGGTGTTTGTTTGTGTAGGTATTCGGTAGCTTGCGCGTTGTCTCCTACTGGATTGATAGCTTGGTTCGCAAAACTGAGGGAAATACTTACTCTACTTTGCTGCATCACCCTTTCCTCTTCAAGGGAAAAACCAACGCAAGCTCAAGAGGTAGCAAGAAGGATTTCTGGCGCCGTTGCCGGGGAGATCTACGCCAAGCCAAGACATACCAAGTACCCGTCATAAACTCTCATCCCTCACATTACATTATTCTCCATTCGCCTCTCATTTTCCTCTCCCCCACTTCTAAAATGATTTTCGAAAAGATTTGCCTTTTCTTCGCCTCTCTTTTGTTCATCTTCCTCACTTGCTTTTTGTGTGCTCGTGTGTTGGATTGTGTCAGATCACGGGTTCCGGCAAAATCCTCAAGGTTCAAACACTGGGGTGCGCACAAAGATTTCCCCCTACCGATCTACGTCCAAGCTTCGCTAAGATCTCAAGGACTAGCTCGACGAACACAGAACACAAAGAACACAAGATTTATACTGGTTCAGGCCACCGTTGTGGTGTAATACCCTACTCTAGTATGATGGTGGTGGATTGCGTCTTGGGCTATGGATGAACAGTTACAAGGGGAAGAACAGCCTCCTGAGGTTGAGGTGTTCTTGCGCTTGGTGTGTGGCTGAGGGTTGGCTAAAGATCCGATGAGATCCCAATCCGTCAGTCCCCTCCTACGGTGGTGGCTAGTCCTATTTATAGAGGCCCTGGTCTTCTCCCCAAATATTGAGCGGGAAGGGAGCCAACAACGGCCAATTAGAAAGGGGACAACTAGTACAACTTATCCTGACCAAAGCAGTCTTCGCCTGCAAAAGGCTCTGGTGGTGACGCCGCCTTAGGCTCCATGGTGACCTCCATCTTGCCGTCCTGCTGGTCTTGGTCTCGTTGCACTGATATGGAAACCTTTGCTTGACGCCTCGGTACTCAGCGCCTGCGCTTGCTTCCTTAGCACCAAAGAGGAAACAAGGACACTGTGTGCGCTGGCGCTCGCCTGTTGCCCGCCTGATCTTGATCGTCATGGCTCACGTCACGAGAACCTCGCGAGGTTTGCCTTGCCTTGAACTCTCCACCCCTCGCGAGCCAACCTAGTGAGGCCGCTCCTGAGGAGGTCTTGTATCGTCCGCCTCACGAGGCTTGGCCCCTCGCGAGGGTCTTGTGCCTTGTTGATGAAGATGGGTCGTACGGGCCTGCTCACAGAGCCACGCCATGGGCCGCAGGCAGGCAAGTCTGGAGACCCCCGTTCCCAGAACGCCGACAGTAGCCCCCGGGCCCAAGGCGTGCTCGGGCTTGGCTTCGAGGCAAAGCCAAAGGTCAAGTACGGAGCACCGCGGGCCCCAATAGCCTACGGCCTTGGTCGATGCGTGGCAGTTGATTGGACGTGGGCGTCTCTGCTTCCCCACGCTACCTCGGCAACTGCCCGACTTGACAAAAGGCTGGTGTGGACAGCGCCTGTCTTCACTACTTCCCTTCGTCTTGCTCCAGATCCCCTTTCTCGCTCCTTGCTGCCGAAACCTCCAGATCTGCTCCAATCCTCCCCGTTCAGCGACCAATGGCGCCCCGGAAGGTCAAGCTTGCCTCATCGCCGTCTTGGTACGAGCCGGTCCTCGACGCGCCCAGCATCACCGAGAAGAGCCTCGCCGCCACGCGCCTTCTGATGACGGGGGAAAGCAACAAGAGGGGGAAGACTGAGCTCTGGGCTGGCTCCGCCATGCCGTAGCGAGAGGGAAGTACCTTCTTCCCCTTCTTCACGAGCAGCATCACGGCGGGGCTGGTTCCTCCCTTTTCTGACTTCTTTTATGAGGTCCTCGGCCACTATGGGCTGCACGAGTTGCATCTTCATCCCAACTCTATCCTTTTCCTGTAGATTTTCGCCTTCTACTGCGAGGCGTACCTGGGTGTGATGCCTTCCATGGCTCTGCTGCGCCACCTCTTCTTCCTCCGTGTCAACGATGGTCACATCTCCGGGTGCGCCAATTTCGTCGCGGCCGGCAAGGCCAACTCGATCTCGAAGACCGGGAAGATGGCCGACAACTTCAGGGCCAAGTGGGTCATGATGGACACCAAGTGCGTCCACCCGCGTTTGGCGCTGCCGATGGAGGTGCCCCAGTCTGACAAGGGGTGGTCCCGCGCGAAGCTTACTGATGAGCGGGCGGCGCTGGGGTTGGAGCAGATGAACGTCGACCTGAAGCCAGGCAACACGAAGACGACGAAAGTGACAGGGGCCATGCTCCTGAGGGAATTCTTGATGCTGCGCGTAGCCCCGCTTCAGGGGCGTACACGCCCATTGTGGAGGCTCGGAGATGAAGAAGACAAGATTCGCCTGAGCCCCGAAGCCTTGCCTGGCAACAAGCTTGCTGCAGTCCTGCGCCTCCTGGTCGGGGATGACCAAGAGTACACGCCGAGCGCCTTTGTTCCTTTGTTCTGCCGCAAGGACTGGGAGTAGGTCATGGCCGCCAGACCCACCTTCGACGGGTGCGGGCTGGTGCCGCCGACGCCCACTGGAACCCCTGTAGCGCTGTCACTGATAGTGCTGTCTTTTGATGAGTCTCGTGGTGAGGAAGAAGAGGAGGACGAGGAGCACGACCTGGGGGTAACCCCTGAAGGGACGGGTGTCGGTGTCAAAACCGGCGGATCTCGGGTAGGGGGTCCCGAACTGTGCGTCTAGGCGGATGGTAACAGGAGACGAGGGACACAATGTTTTTACCCAGGTTCGGGCCCTCTCGATGGAGGTAAAACCCTACGTCCTGCTTGAGTAATATTGATGATATGGGTAGTACAAGAGTGGATCTACCACGAGATCAAGGAGGCTAAACCCTAAAGCTAGCCTATGGTATGATTGTTGTAATGTGTGTTGTGTCCTACGGACTAAAGCCCTCCGATTTATATAGACACCGGAGGAGGCTAGGGTTACACAGAGTCGGTTACAATGGTAGGAGATCTACATATCCGTATTGCCAAGCTTGCCTTCCACGCCAAGGAAAGTCCCATCCGGACACGGGACGGAGTCTTCAATCTTGTATCTTCGTAGTCTTGGAGTCCGGCGGATGATGATAGTCCGGCTGTCCGGACACCCCCTAGTCCAGGACTCCCTCGGTAGCCCCTGAACCAGGCTTCAATGACGATTAGTCCGGCGCGCATAATGTTCGGCATTGCAAGGCGGGTTCCTCCCTTGAATAATCCAGAGAAGATCATGAACACCAGGATAGTGTCCGGCTCTGCAAAATAAATTCCACATTCCACGGTAGAGAGAATAAAATGTACACTAGTTCAATCTGCTGACGTATTATGCGGCGTGACATCACACCGCTACCAGGCTTTTACTTGAATCGTTTTTTACTACAACACCTCAGCACGTTTAGCGAGGCAGTTTCCTTGGCACGTCTTGTCGAAGCAGAGATCGTGTTCCCCTTATTCCGGGATTCTCATCAATATGTGCGTGGGTAACCCAACCGTTCCCGTCGCCACGCCTCCTCTATCGAAGGTGAATCCCAAACGGTCACGGATACGGCTCTTGGTATTTCTCCCCTTTATAAGAGGACCAAGGCTTGTTCTTGTTCTTCAATCTCGCATCAAATCTCCTCCTCGCTCCCAGTTCCAACACCCAGAGCCTCAGATTCGAGCGCTTCGGATTCTCAGTCATGTCCGGCTCCGACCTCCAGGGCCGGTGGGTGCCCTCCTCTGTCACGGAGGAGGACATATTAAAGTTATGTGAGGCCAAGTACCTGGCCTACGAGGTTTCGCACAGGTTGCCCGCCCAAGGGCAGGCCGTGCCCGCCCTTGAGCCCGGTGAGTTTGTTGTCTTCGTATCCCACCTCCGTCGGGGCTTAGGCTTCCCGACGGACCCCTTCGTGAGAGGGCTCATGTTCTACTACGGGCTGGACTTTCATGACTTGGCTCCGGAGTCCATCCTCCATATCTCCTCATTCATTATCGTCTGCGAAGCCTTCCTCCGCGTCACTCCCCACTTCGGCCTGTGGCTGAAGACCTTCAATGTGGAGCCGAAGATGATCGGGGGGCGTCAAGCGGAGTGTGGCGGGGCGGCCATAAGCAAAAAGGCCGACGCCCCGTGGCCCGAGGGTTCCTTCCAAGAGGAGCTCGGACTGTGGCAGCAAGAGTGGTTCTACATCACCGCTCCGAAGGGTAGCAAGCAAAAGCCGCCGCCTTCATTCCGCCCGGGACCTCCATGCCGACTGATGTCATGGGTCAACCAAGGGCTCAATTGGGGGCCGTCCGAAGACGTGCCCTTATTGCAGGGCCGGATTTGAGATCTCTAGGCGAGGGAGATCAATCTGATTGTAGTGATGCAGGTTATGCTAATCAGGCATCTTCTGCCCTGCAAACGCCGTCCTCTCCGTCTACGGGAATTCAACCCGGAGGGACCTCAGATTCTCCAACACTTCATGGGTGCGACACCCGTGGAGATGTACAAGTTGTTCTTCGGACCACATGTAGCGTGCCCGGAGTTGGCCGAGGACGCAGGCCTAAGCCGCAATCGCCCGGATACTCAGGTAAATAGCTCAGAGTCCGGACGCTCTGTTTATCTTCTTTTCTAGAGTTCGCCTCCTGACCCATTACTCTTCACAGGAGTGGGTAGCACAATCGAGGCTGATAAGGTGTCCGGCCCCCCTCCCAGAGACCGCACTGGAGCCCGTGCTAGTCAGAATGTTGGAGGTCGCGCCCATGGAAGGGGGCGATGGAGAAAATAGAGGAGCTATCATTTCGCCTAGAGGGGCGTCTGAAGAGAGGGGAATCAAAAACCCCTCCTTCCAGGGGGATAAGAGGACCGCCTCCGAAGATCCAGAGGCCAAAGCCCCTAAGCGGGGGAAGAGATTTTCACCGGGGGGTCCGGCGTCCGGGGAGAATCCGGACGCACAATCATCACCAAAGGATCAGCCCTCCAGCGAGCCGTGAGTATGAAAAAGGGGGAGTTAATTAGTAAGGAAATACCTCCATTTCTACTTCTGTGGGTAACCAAAATATTTATCTTGTAGTTCGGATCTGCAGCCTTCTCAGATGAGTTCATCTTCGGGGGACCTTCTTCCGGAGATGATGGAGAGCGAAACGCCTCCGTCTGCTGCGCCGTCAGATAAGGCAGGCGAGCCTGAAGTATCGTCACGGAGGGTATCCCCGAGTCCGGAGGGGCCAGAGAGTTCGGCACCCGCTAGTATCCGGCCGGGAGAACTGAAGAATCTGTTTGAGAGGGCGTCCATCTCAGAAGATCACCGTGCGTTGATGCGTGTGGTGATTGGAAGGATTTCGTCCGCTGAGAGCGGATTGCAAAATGCCGCTATGAGCTTGCTGGCGGGGTTTGAGGTACGCGAAAATGATGCATCTCTTTGTCCATTAACAGTTTTGCACATGAAAATGCGCCCTCTATAGATAGTAGCCCCCGAGACTCGGTAGGTTGTCGAAGACGACAGCGTGCCGAGGATCAAAATTGTAAGTAATTAATGTCGCCATTCCTATGCAGGTGGCGGATAGTCCGAGGGATAGTCGGACTAGTGGAGTTGCCGAGTTAATGCGGCAACTTGACATGGCGGATGCGGACATCGCGCTTGTTAACCGGCGACTTGACGAGTCGCATGGTAAATTAGTTCTCCGCAGTCGCTTTATTAAGGAGGTCAAAGCCCTCCTTTTGATAAATTATATGCTGTTGTACAGACGGTGCTGCTGCTGTGGAGAGCCTTCGGGCCGAACTTGCCCAAGCTAAGGAGCAAGCCCGAAGGAGTGACGCGGCTGCCTCGAGGGCAGCCGAGGACTAGAAAGCCGAAAAGGCTGCACACTGCCTAAGCAGGGAAGAGGTGACCGAATTGGCTGTGAAAGTGAAAGATGCTGCTGACCGCAATGAGGCTCTTGAAAAGGAGCGTTTATCGGAGCGGGAAGACTCGAGGAAGGCCACCGCCGAGGCCAAGGATGCCTGATCTGCAATGCGGGCCATGAAGGAGGAGCTGTGCCAGACCGGAGATATCGTGGCTGGCAAGCCTTATCTGCTGCGTCGCCGGTTTATGGATCAAAAGTATGCTCAATTTGATCGGCCGTGGAGTCCGGAGGATCCGTATATGGACTTAGCAGCAAGTGCGGCTGATGCCGTTAAGCACTTCCGGAGCCAGAAGGATCACGAGACGGAAGAGCTATTTTGGTCTCAATTCCATAGTTCGGATCGCTCACTTCCGTTGACCGACCGGTTGGCTGAATGGGCCAAGCTGAATAGGTTGTCCGGACTTGCCATGACTGACGTCGTGGCTCATGTCTGGCCGGAGAGGCCCAAGGCGACGAGCTACTTCGGCTTACTGCAGCAATTCCTTGGAGCAGTGCCGCATATCAAGGAGATGAAGCGGTCGGCCTGCATCGAGGGAGCGCGGATGGCTCTTGCCCGCGTGAAGGCGCATTGGACGGAGATGGATGCCACCGCTGTTGCCGCCCAGAGCTCGGATGAAAACCGGCTCCCCGCCGAGCACTATTTCGGGGAAGTTATGCGTGGCGCTCGTGAAATAGAGTCGCAGTGCTCAAAAAATGTCACGTTCAAATGAACGTTTTTAGCTTGTAAAACGATGATTATGCTATGACTGCATTTTATACTTGTGCGTCCCAAGTAGTAAAACTTCTCCTGTGCGGCCGTTTACGTATACATTTGTATAACCTGAAAGATTGCAGTCTTCGGCTTCAGCCCCCACACACATGGTGCGGGGGTGTTCGCAAAAATAGCGCGTTTTCACACTTAATCCGACGTCTCGGTCCTGTTAAGGAGGTGGTAGCGTAGCAAACGAGGCAATCCGGACTATAATGCTTTATCACTTTCACTTAGCCAGTGGAGTTCGAGGGTGGGGCTACGATATAGCCCCTTGGGGCACTGCACTTCTCCGAATTCGGGGCACGTGTGTGCCTGACCGGGAAACGGTCCTTCGTCAAAGCGGGGAATTCTAAACATTCCGGTGGTCGATCAAGTGGTTGACCAGTCTCTCGCTATATCATGACAGTCAGTTTTCGGCTTTCTCTACTGAGGTGCTCGCCCAGCCGAACCGGGGCACAATCGCAGTAGTTCTCCTGGTGCCGCGTTAGCCGATGATACGGAACGTAAGGCAGCAAAACACACGAGCCGGGCAAACCCAACATTTGACCCAAGACATGATTCGGAGCTGATGCATATAATGCCTAACTCGAGACGCCGAACACTCCCGAAGGTGTCCGGTCTTTATGATAATGGGCAGAACAATGCCCTAAGCCCCTCGTGTCCAGGTACGGGCGTAGTCTTCTGACGCGGCCGATGCCAAAACGTCAGGCTCCGCATTGGCTATAGGAAGAAAACCAAGGGAGAATAACAACAAGAGACAGTAAGAAAGGTTTACGCAGGGTCTTAATCTGAAAAGAATCGTCACAACGGGTCCCTACTGCACGTCTGCGCCTGTGCCTCCGTTGCGCCGTTATCCTGGACGGGTATGCACGTTGTTCATCTGTAAAAGGAGAGGAACGCTTAGTTTGAAAACAATTCGTGCGAAAAATATACGTGTGAAAGAAGAAATATAAATAAGTAAGGCGGGGTTTATTTAAACCCGTGGTTGTTTGTGCGCGCCGCCCTTTGTGAAGAGGTGTGCGGCTAGGGAACCCCTAGTCTGCTGAAGCCGGACTCATGTATCCGGGTCCGGTGTCTTTGATTGACCCTCGCACTGAAATGATGCCACGCGGACCGGGCATCTTGAGTGTAAGAGATGCGTAATGCGGTATGGCGTTGAAACGAACAAAATCCTTTCGTCCCAAGAGTGCTTGATATCCACTTTTAAATGGGACGATGTGAAAAATTAGTTTTTCGCGCTGAAAATTGTTCGGTGATCCGAACACAATAGCAATAGGGAGCCTGTGCACTTGGCGTAAGGGCCTGGAGTCACTCCCTTGAAGGAAGTGCGGCTGTGTCGAGTTTTTGTAGGGTCTATCCCCATCTGACGGATTGTGTGTGAATACAGCAGGTTTAAGTCGCTGCCTCCGTCCATTAGGACTTTAGTAAATTGTAATCCGTCTATTATGGGATTTAATATCAGGGGAGTCTGTCCCGCATTTCGAACGCTTCTGGAATAGTCCAGGTGGTCGAAAGTGATTGGTTTTGATATCCAATCTCTATGGTTTGCTGGGTTGGACCGCGCGAATCTCTTTTTAGAAAGTGCCGCACTATTTTTCCGTATTATCATATGAAGTGAATTTACTTCTTTGACCCCTTGCGGGAAAGTCTTTTGTTTTCCGGTGCTCTGCTGGTGGGGTTTATCGTCTTCGCTTGACGCGTTGAGCCCCTTGTGTTCGGCGTTTAGTCGGCCGGACTGTTTAAAAACCCAACAATCCCGATGGGTGTGGTTTGCAGGCCTTCCGGGGGTGCTGTGGATTTGACATATCCGACCCAAGATCTTGTTTAAGTTGGACAGCTCATCGCCGTCATCCTTAGGAGGCGACGTTTTGTTGTTTGGCCGTGAGCTTTTGAATCCGGCGTTGACTGCCGTGCTCTTTGGGCTTTTCTCTTTATTCCGGCGCTGCTCTTTTCTGCGCCGCAATTTTCCGTTTCCATCTCTTCTCTCGGATGTACTTGGGTCGCTGGTACTGCATCTTGCTAGCCAGCTATCCTCTCCCGCACAGAAGCGGGTCATGAGGCTTGTTAGCACGGGCATTGTCCTCGGTTTTTCTTGGCCGAGGTGTCTGGCAAGCCATTCGTCTCGGACATTGTGTTTAAAAGCTGCTAAGGCTTCGGCGTCCGGACAGTCGACTATTTGGTTCTTTTTGGTGAGGAACCTGTTCCAGAATTTGCGCGCTGACTCTCCGGGCTGTTGAGTTATATGACTTAAATCATCTGCATCCGGAGGGCGGACATAGGTCCCTTGAAAATTTGCTCTAAACGCTTCCTCGAGCTCTTCCCAACTTCCCACAGTGTTTTCTGGGAGGCTTTTAAGCCAATGACGGGCTGGCCCTTTGAGCTTGAGGGGTAGGTATTTTATGGCGTGGAGATCATCTCCTCTGGCCATGTGTATATGTAGTATGTAATCTTCTATCCAGACTCTAGGGTCTGTTGTTCCATCGTAGGCCTCTATGTTTATGGGTTTGAATCCTGCTAGGAATTCATGATCCAGCACCTCATCGGTGAAACATAGTGGGTGTGTGGCACCCCTGTATTTGGGTGTGCCACTATCTTCGGACACTTGACGTGTTGCCTTGCTTCCTGGGGCCTTCTTCTTTGGCCCGTAGATGGACCTGGGTGGGCCGTCTGTCTTTCCAGGTTCATTATGTGCGGCGCCGCTTTCAGAATTTGGCCTATCATCTGACCGTCTATCCAACCAGGCAGCCTTTTTATTTCTTGACGGTGGAGGCTCTATGGCCTCTTCGTCGAATTGTGGTAGCAGCTTGCGCTTTGGGTAGCTCTTTTATTGGTGACCATTGCCGTATTTGTCCGTGGTCTTGAGTACATTGCTCCATCTCATTCTGAGTGTGTCTTCCGCTGTTTTGAGCTTCCGCTTTTTGTTCTTCAGGCTTCTTGAAGTGTTGACGAGTCTTTTCTGAAGGTTTTTGCTTTCCGGCGTTGTGTCCGGCATGAGATCGTCCGGACTGTCATTTTCGCCGGGCCTGGACTGATTATCTAACTCGTCATGTTCGGACGGTTGCTTATCTGCATATTCGTCGTCCACTTGTGAGCCCTGCTGTATTACGGGCTTCTTAGGAGCGTTGTTGTTGTCGAGGCGGGACTTAGGGCGGCGTCTGCGCCCCCGTTTTGGTTGTTTATCGGCGGGGTTATCTTCTGCCGCGGCTCGTTGGTCCTCGTTATCGCTCTCTTTTGCGGTATCCACCATGTATATGTCATGTGACGGGGTGGTCCTCCCATGCCTTATAGGCTCTCTTTTCTTGTTCGTCTCCGGCATCGTCGTCTAGTCCATCGATGTCGTCGGAGTCGTAGTCTAGCATGTCGGTTAGATCGTCGACAGTCGCTACAAAGTGGGTGGTGGGTGGGCTCTGAATTTCTTCGTCGTCTATACCCCAACCATCCTGGCCATAGTCCGGCCAGGACTCTCCTGATAACGAGAGATACTTTATCGAATTTAGGATGTCGCCAAAGGGCGAGTGTTGGAAGATGTCCGCGGCGGTGAATTCCATAACCGGCGCCCAATCCGAATCGATTGGTAGGGGCGTGGGAGGTTCGGAGTCCGGCACCTCGGAATCACGAGTTTTGCGAGGGACAAGATTAATGTTTGGCTCTATCGCCGTGGAAGTTGGAGCCCCCAAGGTGGTGTCTATCCACCGATCCTTGATCTGGGCGATCGGCTCCATATTAATGGCCGAAGCGGATTCGTGCGCGGCCACCAAGGTACCGTTCGGTGGCAGAGCTAGATCATGCCCATCGTCACAGTGCGGCGCGCTCGGCTGCGGCTCGAGTCCGTCGAAGGTCAAGTCTCCGCGGACATCGGCCGTGAAGTTTAGGCTTCCGAATCTGACCTGACAGCCAGGGGCGTAGCTTTCGATCTACTCCAGATGGCCAAGCGAATTAGCCCGCAGTGCGAAGCCGCCGAATACGAAGATCTGTCCGGGGAGAAAAGTCTCACCCTGGACAGCGTTATTGGTTGAAGACACCATCGGGCCTGTCGGTGACGGCACAGAGAAACTCTCAATGAAAGCACCAATGTCGGTGTCAAAACCGGCGGATCTCGGGTAGGGGGTCCCAAACTGTGCGTCTAGGCGGATGGTAACAGGAGATGAGGGACACGATGTTTTTAAACAAGTTCGGGCCCTCTCGATGGAGGTAAAACCCTACGTCCTACTTGATTAATATTGATGATATGGGTAGTACAAGAGTGGATCTACCACGAGATCAAGGAGGCTAAACCCTAAAGCTAGCCTATGGTATGATTGTTGTAATGTGTGTTGTGTCCTATGGACTAAAGCCCTCCGGTTTATATAGACACCGGAGGAGGCTAGGGTTACACAGAGTCGGTTACAATGGTAGGAGATCTACATATCCGTATTGCCAAGCTTGCCTTCCACGCCAAGGAAAGTCCCATCCGGACACGGGACGGAGTCTTCAATCTTGTATCTTCGTAATCTTGGAGTCCGGCGGATGATGATAGTCCGGCTGTCCGGACACCCCCTAGTCCAGGACTCCCTCAACGGGGGAGACCTCCCCCTTGAGCAAGGCCGACATCCTCCACACCCTGCCGAACGTCGACGAGGCCGGCGCCCGTCAGGAGAGAGGGGAGTTGCCCGCTATCCCAATGAGGGGCAGGTCATTGCTAGTCTCCCGAGATGCTGCGCCCGCCTTGACGCTGCCCGGAGATGCCTCTGGCCCTGCTGCTGTGCTGCCTTCTGCTCCCAGAGTCCATGCGCCCACTCCTCAGGCTCCGAAGCTTTCGGGATTAAAGCTCACCAAGCGGAGGGTGGACTATGCTGCGGTGGACCAGTAAGTGCTCGAGCTTCGTCTTGTTTTTGCTTATACTGCTGTTTCCTAACGCTCGAGCTAGTTCATCAAGCGACCAAGGCCGAGCGAAAAGTGCAAGATGACTTCAAATACGCCAAGTACTCTTCCAAGACCTACGGCTCATACACTCAAGCTTCCACAACTATGGCACCTCCTACCTTGACTAGAGCATCACCAAGCAACGGAGACAAGTCAAGTTACAAGAAAACTTCGACATCTTCAAGTCTTCCTCCTACTACAAGCAACTTCATGTTGGAAATATTCCCTAGAGGAAATAATAAAAGGTTATTATTATATTTCCTTGTTCATGATAATTGTCTTTATTCATGCTATAACTGTATTATCCGGAAATCATAATACACGTGTGAATACATAGACCATAACATGTCCCTAATAAGCCTCTAGTTGACTAGCTCGTCGATCAACAGATAGTCATGGTTTCCTGACTATGGACATTATATGTCGTTGATAACGGGATCACATCATTAGGAGAATGATGTGATGGACAAGACCCAATCCTAAGCATAGCACAATATCGTGTAGTTCGTTTGCTAGAGCTTTTCCAATGTCAAGTATCTTTTCCTTAGACCATGAGATCGTGTAACTCCCGGATACCGTAGGAGTGCTTTGGGTGTACAAAACGTCACAACGTAACTGGGTGACTATAAAGGTGCAATACAGGTATCTCCGAAAGTGTCTGTTGGGTTGACACGGATCGAGACGGGGATTTGTCACTCCGTATGATGGAGAGGTATCTCTGGGCCCACTCGGTAATGCATCATCATAATGAGCTCAAAGTGACCAAGTGTTTGGTGACGGGATCATGCATTGCGGTGTGAGTAAAGTGACTTGCCGGTAACGAGACTGAACGAGGTATTGGGATACCGACGATCGAGTCTCGGGCAAGTAACGTACCGATTGACAAAGGGAATTGTATACGGGGTTGATTGAATCCTCGACATCGTGGTTCATCTGATGAAATCATCGTGGAACATGTGGGAGCCAACATGGGTATCCAGATCCTGCTGTTGGTTATTGGCCGGAGAGCTATCTCGGTCATGTCTGCATGATTCCCGAACCCGTAGGGTCTACACACTTAAGGTTCGGTGATGCTAGCGTTATTAGGAAGACTTGTATGTGATTAACGAATGTTATTCGGAGTCCCAGATGAGATCCCAGACGTCACGAGGAGTTCCGGAATAGTCCAGAGGTGAAGATTTATATATAGGAGGTGCTGTTTCGGCCATCGGGAAAGTTTTGGGGTCATCCGGTATTGTACCGGGACCACCGGAAGGGTCCCGGGGGTCCATCGGGTAGGGCCACCTATCCCGGAGGGCCCCGTGGGCTGAAGTGGGAGGGGAACCAGCCCCTAGTGGGCTGGTGCGCCCCCCCTTGGGCCCCCAATGCGCCTAGGGTTGGAAACCCTAGGGTGGGGGGTGCACCACTTGCCTTGAGGGGCACTCCGCCCCCCTGGCCGCCGCCCCCTTGGGAGATTCCCATCTCCAGGGCCGGCGCCCTCCCTGGGGGCCTATATAAAGGAGGGGGAGGGAGGGCAGCCGCACCTTGAGTCTTGGCGCCTCCCTCCCCCTGCTACACCTCTTCCTCCTCCCGCAGTTGCTTGGCGAAGCCCTGCCGGAGTACTGCATCTCCACCACCACCACACCGTCGTGCTGCTACTGGAGCCTTCTTCCTCAACCTCTCCTTCCCCCTTGCTGGATCAAGGAGGAGACGTCATCTGCTCCATAAGTGTGTTGAACGTGGAGGTGCTGTCCGTTCAGCACTTGGTCATCGGTGATTTGGATCACGGCGAGTATGACTCCATCATCCCCGTTCTCTTGAACGCTTCCACTTGTGATCTACAAGGGTATGTAGATGCACACCTATCACTTGTTGCTTAGATGAACTCATAGATGGATCTTGGTGAAACCGTAGGAAATTTTTTAATTTTCTGCAACGTTCCCCAACAGTGGTATCAGAGCTAGGTCTATGCGTAGTTCTCTATTGCACGAGTAGAACACAATTTTGTTATGGGCGTAGATGTTGTCAACTTTCTTGCCGCTACTAGTCTTATTTTGCTTCAGCGTTATTGTGGGATGAAGCGGCCCGGACCGACCTTACACGTACGCTTACGTGAGACAGGTTCCACCGACTGACATGCACTAGTTGCATAAGGTGGCTAGCGGGTGTCTGTCTCTCCCACTTTAGCTGGAGCGGATTCGATGAAAAGGGTCCTTATGAAGGGTAAATAGAAGTTGACAAATCACGTTGTGGCTTTAACGTAGGTAAGAAAACGTTCTTGCTAGATCACCTATAGAAGCCACATAAAAACTTGCAACAACAATTAGAGGACGTCTAACTTGTTTTTGCAGCAAGTGTCTTGTGATGTGATATGGCCAAAGTTGTGATGAATGATGAATGATATATATGTGATGTATGATATCATGTTCTTGTAATAGGAATCACGACTTGCATGTCGATGAGTATGACAACCGGCAGGAGCCATAGGAGTTGTCTTTATTTTTGTATGACTTGCGTGTCATTGAAGAATGCCATGTAAATTACTTTACTTTATTGCTAAACGCATTAGCCATAGAAGTAGAAGTAGTCATTGGCGTGACAACTTCATGAAGACACGATGATGGAGATCATGATGATGGAGATCATGGTGTCATGCCGGTGACGAATATGATCATGGAGCCCCGAAGATGGAGATCAAAGGAGCTATATGATATTGGCGATATCATGTCACTATTATATAATTGCATGTGATGTTTATTATGTTTATGCATCTTTTTTACTTAGAACGACGGTAGTAAATAAGATGATCCCTTATAACAATTTCAAGAAGGTGTTCTCCCCTAACTGTGCGCCGTTGCTAAAGTTCGTCGTTTCGAAGCACCACGTGATGATCGGGTGTGATAGATTCTTACGTTCACATACAACGGGTGTAAGACAGTTTTACACATGCAAAAACACTTAGGGTTAACTTGACGAGCCTAGCATGTACAGACATGGCCTCGGAACACAGAGACCGAAAGGTCGAACATGAGTCGTATGGAAGATACGATCAACATGGAGATGTTCACCGATGATGACTAGTCCGTCTCACGTGATGATCGGACACGGCCTAGTCGACTCGGATCATGTAACACTTAGATGACTAGAGGGATGTCTAATCTGAGTGGGAGTTCATTAAAATAATTTGATTAGATGAACTTAATTATCATGAACTTAGTCTAAAACCTTTGCAAATATGTCTTGTAGATCAAATGGCCAACGCTCATGTCAACATGAACTTCAACGCGTTCCTAGAGAAAACCAAGCTGAAAGATGATGGCAGCAACTATACGGACTGGGTCCGGAACCTGAGGATCATCCTCATAGCTGCCAAGAAAGCATATGTCCTAGATGGACCGCTAGGTGAAGCACCCATCCCAGAGAACCAAGACGTTATGAACGCTTGGCAGTCACGTGCTGATGATTACTCCCTCGTTCAGTGCGGCATGCTTTACAGCCTAGAACCGGGGCTCCAAAAGCGTTTTGAGCAACACGGAGCATATGAGATGTTCGAGGAGCTGAAAATGGTTTTCCAAGCTCATGCCCGGGTCGAGAGATATGAAGTCTCGACAAGTTCTATAGTTGTAAGATGGAGGAAAATAGTTCTGTCAGTGAGCACATACTCAAAATGTCTGGGTTGCACAACCGCCTGTCCCAGCTGGACATTAGCCTCCCGGACGAGGCGGTCATTGACAGAATCCTTCAGTCGCTCCCACCAAGCTACAAGAGCTTTGTGATGAACTAGAATATGCAGGGGATGGTGAAAACTATTCCTGAAGTATTTTCAATGCTGAAGTCGGCAGAGGTAGAAATCAAGAAAGAACATCAAGTGTTGATGGTCAATAAAACCACCAAGTTCAAGAAGGGCAAGGGTAAGAAGAACCTCAAGAAGGACGGCAAGGATGTTGCCGCGCCCGGTAAGCCAGTTGCTGGGAAGAGGTCAAAGAATGGACCCAAGCCCGAGACTGAGTGCTTTTATTGCAAAGGGAAGGGCCACTGGAAGCGGAACTGCCCCAAATACTTAGCGGACAAGAAGGCCGACAACACTAAAGGTATATTTGATATACATGTAATTGATGTGTACCTTACCAGTACTCGTAGTAACTCCTGGGTATTTGATACCAGTGTCGTTGCTCATATTTGTAACTCACAGCAGGAGCTGCGGAATAAGCAGAGACTGGCGAAGGACGAGGTGATGATGCGCGTCGGGAATGGTTCCAAGGTCGATGTGATCGCCGTCGGCACGCTACCTCTACATTTACCTACGAGATTAGTTTTAAACCTTAATAATTGTTATTTAGTGCCAAGTTTGAGCATGAACATTGTATCTGGATCTCGTTTGATACGAGATGGCTACTCATTTAAATCCGAGAATAATGGTTGTTCTATTTATATGAGAGATATGTTTTATGGTCATGCCCCGATGGTCAATGGTTTATTCTTGATGAATCTCGAACGTAATGTTACACATATTCATAGTGTGAATACCAAAAGATGTAAAGTTGATAACGATAGTCCCACATACTTGTGGCACTGCCGCCTTGGTCACATTGGTGTCAAGCGCATGAAGAAGCTCCATGCTGATGGACTTTTAGAGTCTCTCGATTATGAATCATTTGACACATGCGAACCATGCCTCATGGGCAAAATGACCAAGACTCCGTTCTCCGGAACAATGGAGCGAGCAACCAACTTATTGGAAACCATACATACCAATGTGTGCGGTCCAATGAGTGTTGAGGCTCGCGGAGGATATCGTTATGTTCTCACTCTCACTGATGACTTGAGTAGATATGGGTATGTCTACTTAATGAAACACAAGTTTGAGACCTTTGAAAAGTTCAAGGAATTTCAGAATGAGGTAGAGAATCAACGTGACCGAAAGATAAAGTTCCTACGATCAGATCGTGGAGGAGAATATTTAAGTCACGAATTTGGTACGCACTTAAGGAAATGTGGAATCGTTTCACAACTCACGCCGCCTGGAACACCTCAGCGTAACGGTGTGTCCGAACGTCGTAATCGCACTCTATTGGATATGGTGCGGTCTATGATGTCTCTTACCGATTTACCGCTATCATTCTGGGGATACGCTCTAGAGACAGCTACATTCACTTTAAATAGGGCACCGTCCAAATCCGTTGAGACGACACCGTATGAATTATGGTTTGGGAAGAAACCTAAGCTGTCGTTTCTAAAAGTTTGGGGATGCGATGCTTATGTCAAGAAACTTCAACCTGAAAAGCTCGAACCCAAGTCGGAAAAATGTGTCTTCATAGGATACCCTAAGGAAACCATTGGGTATACCTTCTACTTAAGATCCGAGGGCAAGATCTTTGTTGCCAAGAACGGATCATTTTTGGAAAAAGAGTTTCTCTCGAAAGAAGTAAGTGGGAGGAAAGTAGAACTCGATGAAGTACTACCTCTTGAACAGGAAAGTAGTGCAGCTCAGGAAAATGTTCCTGTGATGCCTACACCAACTGGAGAGGAAAATAATGATGATGATCAAGGTACTTCGGATCAAGTTGCTACTGAACTTCGTAGGTCCACAAGGACACGTTCCGCACCAGAGTGGTACGGCAACCCTGTCTTGGAAATCATGTTGTTAAACAACGGTGAACCTTCGAACTATGAAGAAGCGATGGCGGGCCCAGATTCTAACAAATGGCTTGAAGCCATGCGATCCGAGATAGAATCCATGTATGAAAACAAAGTATGGACTTTGACAGACTTGCCCGATGATCGGCGAGCGATAGAAAACAAATGGATCTTTAAGAAAAGACGGACGCGGATGGTAATGTTACCATCTATAAAGCTCGACTTGTTGCTAAGGGTTATCGGCAAGTTCAAGGGGTTGACTACGATGAGACATTCTCTCCCGTAGCAAAGCTGAAGTCCGTCCGAATCATGTTAGCAATTGCCGCGTACTATGATTATGAGATATGGCAGATGGACGTCAAAACGACATTCCTTAACGGACATCTTAAGGAAGAACTGTATATGATGCAGCCGGAAGGTTTTGTCGATCCTAAGAATGCTAACAAAGTATGCAAGCTCCAGCGATCCATTTATGGGCTGGTACAAGCATCTCGGAGTTGGAACATTCGCTTTGATGAGATGATCAAAGCGTTTGGGTTTATGCAGACTTATGGAGAAGCCTGCATTTACAAGAAAGTGAGTGGGAGCTCTGTAGCATTTCTCATATTATATGTAGATGACATACTCTTGATGGGAAATGATATAGAACTTTTGGACAGCATTAGGGCCTACTTGAATAAGTGTTTTTCAATGAAGGACCTTGGAGAAGCTGCTTACATATTAGGCATCAAGATCTATAGGGATAGATCGAGACGCCTCATAGGTCTTTCACAAAGCACATACCTTGATAAGATTTTGAAGAAGTTCAAAATGGATCAGTCCAAGAAAGGGTTCTTGCCTGTATTGCAAGGTGTGAGATTGAGCTCGGCTCAATGCCCGACCACGGCAAAAGATAAAGAAGAGTTGAGTGTCATCCCCTATGCTTCAGCCATAGGATCTATTATGTATGCGATGCTGTGTACCAGACCTGATGTAAACCTTGCCGTAAGTTTGGTAGGAAGGTACCAAAGTAATCCCGGCAAGGAACACTGGACAGCGGTCAAGAATATCCTGAAGTACCTGAAAAGGACAAAGGACATGTTTCTCGTTTATGGAGGTGACGAAGAGCTCTTCATAAAGGGTTACGTCGACGCTAGCTTCGACATAGATCTGGATGACTCTAAGTCACAAACCGGATACGTGTATATGTTGATTGGTGGAGCAGTAAGCTGGTGCAGCTGCAAGCAGAGCGTCGTGGCGGGATCTACATGTGAAGAGGAGTACATGGCAGCCTCGGAGGCAGCGCATGAAGCAATTTGGGTGAAGGAGTTCATCACCGACCTAGGAGTCATACCCAATGCGTTGGGGCCGATCAAACTATTCTGTGACAACACTGGAGCTGTTGCCCTTGCCAAGGAGCCCATGTTTCACAAGAAGACCAGGCACATCAAGCATCGTTTCAACTCCATCCGTGAAAATTTTCAAGATGGAGACATAGATATTTGCAAAGTACATACGGATCTGAATGTCGCAGATCCGTTGACTAAACCTCTTTCGCGAGCAAAACATGATCAACACCAGAACTCTATGGGTGTTTGATTCATCACAATGTAACTAGATTATTGACTCTAGTGCAAGTGGGAGATTGTTGGAAATATGCCCTAGAGGCAATAATAAAAGGTTATTATTATATTTCCTTGTTCATGATAATTGTCTTTATTCATGCTATAACTGTATTATCCGGAAATCGTAATACACGTGTGAATACATAGACCATAACATGTCCCTAGTAAGCGTCTAGTTGACTAGCTCGTCGATCAACAGATAGTCATGGTTTCCTGACTATGGACATTAGATGTCGTTGATAACGGGATCACATCATTAGGAGAATGATGTGATGGACAAGACCCAATCCTAAGCATAGCACAAGATCGTGTAGTTCGTTTGCTAGAGCTTTTCCAATGTCAAGTATCTTTTCCTTAGACCATGAGATCGTGTAACTCCCGGATACCGTAGGAGTGCTTTGGGTGTACCAAACGTCACAACGTAACTGGGTGACTATAAAGGTGCACTACAGGTATCTCCGAAAGTGTCTGTTGGGTTGACACGGATCGAGACTGAGATTTGTCACTCCGTATGACGGAGAGGTATCTCTGGGCCCGCTCAGTAATGCATCATCATAATGAGCTCAAAGTGACCAAGTGTTTGGTCACGGGATCATGCATTGCGGTACGAGTAAAGTGACTTGCCGGTAACGAGACTGAACGAGGTATTGGGATACCGACGATCGAGTCTCGGGCAAGTAACGTACCGATTGACAAAGGGAATTGTATATGGGGTTGATTGAATCCTCGACATCGTGGTTCATCTGATGAAATCATCGTGGAACATGTGGGAGCCAACATGGGTATCCAGATCCCGCTGTTGGTTATTGGCCGGAGAGCTGTCTCGGTCATGTCTGCATGATTCCCGAACCCGTAGGGTCTACACACTTAAGGTTCGGTGACGCTAGGGTTATTAGGAAGACTTGTATGTGATTACTGAATGTTATTCGGAGTCCCGGATGAGATCCCAGATGTCACGAGGAGTTCCGGAATAGTCCGTAGGTGAAGATTTATATATAGGAAGTACTATTTCGGCCATCGGGAAAGTTTCGGGGTCATCCGGTATTCTACCGGGACCACCGGAAGGGTCCCGGGGGTCCACCGGGTAGGGCCACCTATCCCGGAGGGCCCCGTGGGCTGAAGTGGGAGGGGAACCAGCCCCTAGTGGGCTGGTGCGCCCCCCTTGGGCCCCCCTGCGCCTAGGGTTGGAAAACCTAGGGTGGGGGGGGGGGGGGCGCACCACTTGCCTTGGGGGGCACTCCACCCCCCTGGCCGCCGCCCCCTTGGGAGATTCCCATCTCCAGGGCCGGTGCCCCCCTGGGGGCCTATATAAAGGAGGGGTGGAGGGAGGGCAGCCGCACCCTGAGTCTTTGCGCCTCCCTCCCCCTGCTACACCTCTTCCTCCTCCCGTAGTTGCTTGGCGAAGCCCTGCCAGAGTACTGCATCTCCACCACCACCACGTCGTCGTGCTGCTGCTGGAGCCTTCTTCCTAAACCTCTCCTTCCACCTTGCTGGATCAAGAAGGAGGAGACGTCATCTGCTCCGTACGTGTGTTGAATGCGGAGGTGCTGTCCGTTCAGCACTTGGTCATCGGTGATTTGGATCACGGTGAGTACGACTCCATCATCCCCGTTCTCTTGAACGTTTCCGCTCGCGATCTACAAGGGTATGTAGATGCACTCCTATCACTCGTTTCTTAGATGAACTCTTAGATGGATCTTGGTGAAACCGTAGGAAATTTTTTAATTTTCTGCAACGTTCCCCAACACTTCAAGCCGAGAGTTTCATTATCATCTACTCCAACGGATGAGACCGTCAAGACGAGTTCCATTAAATGCTTCACATGTCAAGGCCGCGGCCACAAGACATTTGAGTGCCCCACTAGGCGCACCATGATCGCCAACGCCAATGACACCTATGACCCATGAGTGAGGAATAAATGGAATCACTTGAACACGTGGCCATGCACCAGCAAGAGAATGAAGATGAAGATGATCAAGTATTTTGTGACAATGATTCAAGCCCCGCTCTTGTTGTATCCAAGGTCTTGATGCTTCAACACCAACAAGACGAAGACCAACATTGCCACATCTTCCACACCAAAGCGGGCATCAATGGACGTTCCGTGAAGGTCATCATCAATGGATGAAGTTACCACAATTTGGCAAGTGAAGAGCTAAGTTCCAAGCTACAATTGGTCAAGATGAAGCATCCTCGCCCCTATAAGGTGCAATGGCTTAGCGACTCTGGCACCATTCAAGTGGAGCACACCGTGCAAGTTTCCTTCATGATTGGCGTATATGAAGAGACCTTGGAGTGTGATGTGGTTCCTATGTCCGTGTGACATCTCCTCTTAGGAAGACCTTGGCAATTCGACAGCGACATCATCTACACCGGCGTACCAACCACTATAGCTTCAAGATGAAGGGTGATGACCCACAAGTATAGGGGATCAATCGTAGTCCTTTCGATAAGTAAGAGTGTCGAACCCAATGAGGAGCAGAAGGAAATGGCAAGTAGTTTTCAGCAAGGTATTCTCTACAAGCACTAAAATTATAAGTAACGAGTAGTTTGATAGCAAGATTATTTGTAACGAGCAAGTAACGGTAATGGTAACAAAAGTGCAGCAAGGTAGCCCAATCCTTTTTAGGCAAAAGACATGCCAAAATGGTCTCTTATGATAAGCAAAGTGTTCTTGAGGGTACACGGGAATTTCATCTAGTTACTTTCATCATGTTGGTTTGATTTGTTTCACTACTTTGATAATTTGATATGTGGGTGGACCGATGCTTAGGTGCTGTTCTTACTTGAACAAACCTCCTACTTATGATTAACCCCCTCGCAAGCATCCGCAACTACGAGAAAAGTATTAAGATAAGATCCAAATCAATCCCTTACGAAGTAGCGCATAAACTAGGGTTTAAGCTTCTGTCACTCTTGCAACCCATCATCTAATAACTACCCCACAATGCATTCCCTTAGTCCCAAATATGGTGAAGTGCCATGTGGTCGATGTTCACATGACACCACTAAGGGAATCACAAAATACATACCATCAAAATATCAAACACATATCAAGTTCAGATGATTAATTACTTGCAACAAGATTTCTCCCGTGACCTCAAGAACAAAAGTAACTACTCACAAATGATAATCATGCTCAAGATCAGAGGGGTATTAAATAGCATAATGGATCTGAACATATAATCTTCCAGCAAATAAACCATATAGTAATACTACAAGATGTAATCAACACTACTAGTCACCCACAAGCACCAATCTAAGGTTCCGGTACAAAGATTGAACACAAGAAATGAACTAGGGTTTGAGAGGAGATAGTGCTGTTGAAGATGTTGATGGAGATTGCCCTCCCCAAGATGGGAGAGTTTTTGGTGATGATGATGATTTCCCCCTTTGGGAGCGAAGTTCCCCAGGCGGAATCGCTCCAGCGGAGGGCAAAAGTGCTCCCGCCCAAGTTCCATCTCGAGACGGCGGCGCTTCATCCCGAAAGTCCTCTCTTGTTTTTTCTATGTCAAAATGACTTATATACCAGAAGAGGGGCACCAGAGGTGGGCCGAGGAGTGCACAACCCACCAGGGCGCGCCTGGGCTCCCTGGCACGCCCAGGTGGGTTGTGCCCACCTAGTGGGCCCCCCTATGGTAGTTATTTGCTCCAATAATTCTTATATATTCCATAAAAAATCTCCGTGAAGTTTCAGCTCATTTGGAGTTGTGCAGAAATAGGTGGCCTGATGCAGCTTTTTCAGGTCTAGAATTCCAGCTGCCGGTAGTCTCCCTCCTTGTGTGAACCTCACATATTATGAGAAAAAGGCATTAGAATTACTCCAAAAAGTATTATTATGTATAAAAATATATAAATAATAGTAGAAAACACGATGCAAAATGGACGTATCAAAGGGCAAAGAGTACGTGCTACGACCTATGTCGCCAAGTCGGGTGATCGCTGACAAACAAGCATCCACCCATCATGGAGAGAACATTGAGAGACTGAAACACCAAAATGAGAGTGAGCGCCACAAGCCAAAAATGAGTGCCTCCACGATAAGCGACAAGAAAAAAATTAGTGCTTTTAGCTACCAAAAGAGACATGAGAGAAGGGTGTGAGAACCCATCTAGTGTCATACACTATGTCCTAGTGTGCAAAGACGAAGCGACAATGACTAACACCTCTAATCATCTACCTCTAGTGTTGTCTAATCTCTTGCAGGAGTTGCGGACGTATTTCCCGATGAGCCACCTCCCTGCCTTCCTCCTCTATGCGGCATCGAGCACCGCATCGACCTCATCGCCGGCGCACACCTACCGAACAAGGCTCCATACCACGTCAACCTCAGAGAAACTAAGGAGATACAAAGGCAAGTACAACACCTCATTGGCAATGGACATGTACGTGAAAGCTTGAGTCCTTGTGACATTCCGGTTATTCTTGTGCCCAAGAAAGATGGTAGTTTTCGCATGTGTTCCGATTGCCGTCCCCTAAATGCTATCACCGTTCGCTATAGGCATCCACGCCTTGACGATACGCTTGATGAGCTTAGCAGCGCCACCATTTTCTTAAAAATTGATCTTAAAACTGGCTATTACCAAATACGCATTCAACAAGGTGATGAATGGAAAACCTCTTTTAAAACTAAATTTGGCTTGTACGAGTAGTTAGTTATGCCTATGGGCTTATCAGAAGCAGCCTTCACTTTCATGCGCGTGATGCACTATGTTCTTCACAAATACATTGGCATAGGTGTTGTGGTCTACTTTGACGATATACTTGTGTTTAGCGAATCATTAGAAGATCATGTCACCCATCTTAGGGACGTTTTGCAAGTTCTTAGAAACGAGCGTCTTTATGCTGACATGGAGAAATGGATTTTTGGTGTTGAGAAGCTTGTTTTCTTGGACTTTCTTGTGTCTTCTAAGGGTGTTCATGTTGATGAGTCTAAAATTGAAACAATTAAAACATGGCCACAACCCACAAATTTGCAACAATTGCATAGTTTCCTTAGTCTCGCTGGCTTCTACCATTGCTTTGTAAAGAAATTTAGCACCATTGCATGCCTTGAGTAAGAAGAATGCACCCTTTGTTTGGGGACTCTCTCAATCTACCTCATTTGACGAGCTTAAATCTTTTCTTACACATGCTCCAATTCTTGTATTGCCATTTTGACAAAACTTTTGAAGTGCATTATGACGCTAGTGGCAATGGTATTGGTGGAGTTTTGATGCAAGAAAAGCGACCCATTGCATATTTTAGCAAAAAACTTTCCGGCGCTCAACTTAACTATCCTATCTATGACAAGGAATTATATGCTTTAGTGCGAGTATTGCATGCTTGGGAGCATTATCTTCGCCCACATGAATTTTTCATACATACCGATCATGAGACGCTTAAATACCTTAAAGGTCAAACAAAGTTGAACAAACGACATGCTAAATGGAGTGAATTTATTGAAATCTTTTCCTTATGTGATCAAGTACATTAAGGGTAAAAAGAATGTTGTGGCAGATGCCCTTTCCCGCAAGTGCATGTTGGTTACTCAACTTCAATTGAATGTTATTGGCTTTGAGCATGTTAAAGATCTATATGCACATGATCCTTCGTTTGCAATTCCTTATGCCAAATGTCTTTCTAACACTTGTTGGGAGCACTATTACCTTAAGTACGGTTATCTTATGCGCGCTAACAAACTTTTTGTACCCGATTCTTCTCTTCGTTTGTTACTTTTGCAAGAGGCTCATAACAGAGGACATATAGGACATTTCGGACATGACAAGACCTTTGCCACACTCTCCTTCAAGTACTTTTGGCCAAAGATATTTTGCAAAGTTGCACGCTTCACCAATCGGTGCTCTACATGCCGCAAAGCTAAGTCACAAGCTCAATCTCATGGTTTACATATGCCCCTTCTTATTCCGTATCAACTATGGGAAGATATCAGCATGGATTTTGTGCTTGGATTACTTACGACTCAAAAGGCAAGGATTTGGTATTTGTTGTTGTGGACCGATTCTCGAAAATGGCACATTTCATCCCATGCAATAAGATAGACGATACACATGTTGCAAATCTGTTTTACAGGGAAATCTTGAGGTTACATGGAGTGCTAAGGACAATTGTGTCGGACTGTGGTGTCAATTTCCTAAGCTACTTTTGGAAGACACTATGTGCCAAGCTCGGCATCAAGCTACTATTCTCGACGGCCTATCATCCTCAAACCGATGACCAAACTGAAGTCACCAACTAGACCCAATCTACTCTCCTACGCATGTTGATCAAGAAGAACATCAAGGAGTCGGAGGAGTGCTTACCCATCCCCGAGTATGCCTACAACCGTTTCATGACACTACTACCGGCAAGTCCTCCTTTGAGGTTGTCTACAGATTCAACCCGTTATCACCCTTGGACATCCTTCCTCTACCACTCCAAGAACGAGCGAACATGGACGCAAGTGCAAGAGCAAGCTATATCAAGAAGATGCATGAAGGTACAAGGTCCACGATCAAGCGTCAGGTACACCGCCTCGCCAGCTCAACATCAACAAGACTCCAATGGTGTTCAAACCGGGAGATCTCGTATGGCTTCATCTCCGCAAGGAGCGCTTCCCCAACGAGCACAAGCACCCACTGCTGCCCACGTGGGGGAGCAACAGCCGATGAGGGCAGGGAAAAACATAGGGGAAGCGCGGATTTCATAGGCCGTCTGTCGGAGCTGCACCTGGGCCGCGAGGGGCCAACGCTGGCGTCCGAGCTGCACCAACGGGGAAGCTGCGACTGCGGCGAGGCTACAGATCCGGAGCTGCCACCGTTCTCCACCTTGAACCGCTCCAAGGCGATGCGGAGGGCAAGCTCATAGTCCAGATCCATCTAGGAATCAGAGCAGCTGTCGGAGCTCGACATTGCACCGGATTCGATCGGAATCGCTACGGGGAGAGGAGAGGACGGGGCGAGAGAAGAGAGTGAGTGAGTTAGGGCGATGAGCCAGATGAGGTTTTTTGTGGGACATCTGTGGGGTCGGTGCTATGCCGAACTTGTCAGGCGGACGTGCCTGGGCATGCCCGGGCCACCCCATATCAGCCCCATATTTGTGCTAGATGTGAGGGGTGCCGGTCAGCCCGAGCGTTTGTGGCCTGTTTGAGGCGTTATTCCGGGGTCAAAAAAATCGTGACTACTTAGTGACCGGGCGAGCGGCCCAGACGTTTGAGACCGGTTTGAGGCGCTTGACTGTAGATGCTCTAACGGTGGGGTTCCAGTCCACGACATCCTTGGAGAAAAAAGTTCTCAAGAGACACGCGTGTGTGTTCTTTGTAATCAACAAAAAACAAGGTCCCACTTAGCCGGCAAATGTATGTCAGGAGGATTAGCATTTGCTATGGTATTTTTAGTTGTATGTGGGCTGGCAATTTTTGAGAACAACATGACATTTTCTTGAATGAAGGCTCGACTGCCATCTTTATCGTAACTAAAACTGCCACTAAAAATGTTCGAAATGCCACCCTCTCCCAATAGACAATAAGGTTTCCGAAAAAAATAAACAAACACAAACCGAGCTCACCTAAGTCACCCTCTCCCTGTTTTCACTTCCACACGCGTTTTCCTGTCCCCAAACCAAATTTCAAAATGAAAGCCTTCCACCGGAGCCGCGCAAATCCCCCTCTTCTTTCCCCCGCGCACGCGCCTTCAAACGCTCCATCCCTCCACCTGTCATGGTGTCCCCGCGCACGCCCGACTCGCCCCGCGGCCTCATCTTCGCCCCCGGCAACGCCGACCTCATCAGATCTACCTCTAGGGGAAGATCTCCGGGTCCGCGCTCCCCGCCGCCGCCGCCCAGTACATCCACGACGCGGACGTGTACGCAGCCGAGCCCGCCAACCTCGTCACCGGCCTCCTCCCCGCCTCAGCGAGCAGCGACGGGGAGGGCAGGGAGTGGTACTTCTTCACCTCTGTGAGGGCCTAGAGCAGCCGGGGCACCCGTAGGTGCCGCGCCGGTGCGGGTGGGGTAGGCACCTGGCATTCAGAGAAGGCGCGGTGCGACATGCTCGACGCGGGCGGCGCCGACGTCGGGTACCGCCAGCCCTTCACCTATGAACCCAAGAATGGCTGGCTGATGCTCGAGTTCAGCCAAGAAGACCCCTGCCCAGCGAGGCGATGCCCGCCCTCTGCAAAATCTACCAGAATCGTCGTGCTGGCTGGTCCGCCTCGAAACCCATTTCGCCTGGGTTGTCGTCGATGTCGGGTTCCAAGAGGAAGGCGGCGGCCGCGGGCGAGCGCTCCGGCGTGAGGCGATGCCTGTCGTTCTGTCCGTCTCCTGCCGCACCAAATCCGCTCACCGTGGTTGCTATATCGGAGATTCAAGAAGCATTCTTGCATCCAGTCGAGCGGCCGCAGGTAGAGCACTCACAGCCACACCGCTGATTCCTAGCTTCTCCATGCCCACCGACAGCACCGCCTTCCTCCGCCCCTCCCAAGATTCGCGCACGCCAGCGAATTCGGACCTAAGCGACACCTCGATGGCACGAATGGACAATTACAAGTTCGTCTCACCAGCCAGCTCCAAGAAGACCTGCTACAATGCCACGACACCCTCGAGCGATAACACCAGCGCTTGGGTCTTCCAGCTGTCCGCCCTAACCTCCTCCAATGGCACCACCTCCCTCCTCCCTAGCCAAGATTGGGCCACGCCAGAGTCGTCACAAGTCAGTGAGGCATCGAAGATGGAGAGCTACAACTGCTTCTCACCCGACCACGCCACATCCAGGCCCACCACACTGCTGATCAGCAATGGCATCGGCTATTGTTGGTCTTTGCCGCTGTACAGCGAGCTATCGGCAATTTTTGGCGCCTGATCGAATACTTTGGTACGCTTCCATGCTAGGCTGAGAGGAGTGTGCACTACAAACAAAATACACTTCCGTGATGATACATGTTTGTCACAGGAGGTCGTGTTTTTTGTCATGCATGTACATCCATGGTGATTTTATGACAGAATCAAGATAGTCATACCTGTGCTGTCGTAGAAGTGTTCCATGGCATTACCAAAATTGTCATCACGGAAGTGTCCACTTCCATGACGATAAATCGCGCGTCACAGAAGTGCTTTCGTCAAGGGTGACCGACACATGGCATCCACCGTAACGGAACGCCGTTAAGCTATCGGGTCTGATTTTGGATCCGATAACCCGTTAATAGCCCGGACCAACGGGGATTTTCCACGTGTAAAATCATCATTGGCCGCAGGAAACACGTGTTGTCTAACCGTTGGGACAGATGTCATCCACTCATTGGACAGGTGGCGCCTATGATAGGTAGACACGTGGCACGGCCCAACAGTGGCCCATTCCGGTGAAAAAGGCCGGCCTAGTAAAAATTAGCAGGCCGACCCATATAAGGCCTACTTGTGTCAGGTCCATTTAAGCCCACGACCCATACGAGATGTGCCAATTCGGCTCGTCAACGGCCTGTTAAAGATTTGACACCATTGTAGCCCATCGTCAGTTCGAGCCCGTTAATAGCCCGCTATATATTTGGGCTTAATATCGGCCCGATGAGATTTCGGCCTGTTAACGGCCGATCCAATGGATGGGCCAATTTTCAGGATGTACATCTTTCGGCCTTTTAGCGACCCATTTAAATGTTGGGCTAATTTCCGGCCCGGTGTGTCTTTCAGCTTGTTGACGGCCCATAAATCTGATGGGCCATTTGTAGTCGGACCTGAGTTTCGGCCTTTTAGTGGCCCATTTAAGTGTTGGGCTGATACGTCCATTTTGCATCATGCTTTTATATCAATATTTATTGCATTATGGTCTGTTATTACACATTATATCTCAATACTTATGTCTATTCTCTCTTATTTTACAAGGTTTACCATGAAGAGGGGGAATGCCGGCAGCTGGAATTCTAGCTGGAAAAGGAGCAAACATTAGAAACCTATTCTGCACTGCTCCAAAAATCCAGAAACTCCACGAAACTTATTTTTGGAATTAATAAGAATTATTGAGCGGAAGAAACACTAGAGGGGGCCCACACCATGGCCAGGAGGGTGGGGGGCGCGCCCACCCCTACTGGATGCGCCCCCTGTCTCCTGGGCCCCCTGGTGGCCCTCCAGTGTCCATCTTTTGCTATATGAAGGCTTTTACCCTGGCAAAAATCGTGGGCAAGCTTACGGGACGAAACTCCGCCGCCACGAGGCGGAACCTTGGCGGAACCAATCTAGAGCTCTAGCAGAGCTGTTCTGCCGGGGACACTTCCCTCCAGGAGGGGGAAATCATCACCATCGTCATCACCAACGATCCTCTCATCGGGAGGTGGTCAATCTCCATCAACATCTTCACCAACACCATCTCCTCTCAAAACCCTAGTTCATCTCTTGTATCCAATATTGTATCAAAACCACAAATTGGTACCTGTGGGTTGCGAGTAGTGTTGATTACTCCTTGTAGGTGATGCTAATTGGTTTACTTGGTGGAAGATCATATGTTCAGATCCTTAATGCATATTATTACTCCTCTGATTATGAACATGAATATGCTTTGTGAGTAGTTACGTTTGTTCCTGAGGACATGGGTGAAGTCTTGCTATTAGTAGTCATGTGAATTTGGTATTCGTTTGATATTTTGATGAGATGTATGTTGTCTTTCCTCTAGTGGTGTTATGTGAACGTCGACTTAATGACACTTCACCATTATTTGGGCCTAGAGGAAGGCATTGGGAAGTAATAAGTAGATGATGGGTTGCTAGAGTGACAGAAGCTTAAACCCTAATTTATGCGTTGCTTCGTAAGGGGCTGATTCGCATCTCCTTATCATCCACAGTCTAGTGGTCAAGTAGAGTTGAGCAATAGAGAGCTCAAATTAATTTTGCAAAAGACTGTCAATAGATCTAGAAAGAATTGGTCCAAAAAACTTGATGATGCATTATGGGCCTATAGAACTGCATACAAAAATCCCATGGGTATGTCTCCATATAAGATGGTTTATGGAAAAGCTTGTCATTTACCTCTAGAACTTGAACATAAAACATATTGGGCTATCAAAGAGCTCAACTATGACTTCAAACTTGCCGGCGAGAAGAGGTTGTTTGATATTAGCTCACTTGATGAATGGAGAACCCAAGCCTATGCGAATGCCAAGCTATTCAAAGAAAAAGTCAAACACTGGAATGACAAAAGGATACAAAAGCGTGATTTTAACGTAGGTGATTATGTGTTATTATTCAACTCTCGTTTAAGATTTTTTGCAGGAAAACTTCTCTCTAAATGGGAAGGTCCTTACGTTATCGAGAATGTCTATCGTTTCGGTGCCATAAAAATCAACAACTTTGAAGGCACAAGTCCGAGGGTGGTGAACGGTCAAAGAATTAAACATTATATTTCAGGTAATCCTATCAATGTTGAAACTAATATTATTGAAACCATAACCCCGGAGGAATACAAAAGGGACACTTTCCAGGACGTTCCAGACTCCGAAGAGGAATAGGTATGTGGTACGGTAAGTAAACCGACTCCAAAACAATTCTAATGGCAATTTTCATCAGTTTTGGAATATTTTAGAATTTTAGGAAGAAAGAAGTAGTCTGGAAAGGGCACGAGGCCTCCACGAGGGTGGAGGGCGCGCGCCCCTGTCTCGTGGCCACCTCGTGTGCCTCCCGGACTCCGTTTTCTTGCACGTTACGTATTTTGGTCCGTAAAAATTCTTTATATAATCTCCCGAAGGTTTTGACCACCGTATCACGCAAATATCCTCTGTTTTCGTTTCGAGTTGTTTCTATTACAGATCTAGAGCACCATGACGTCGCCCTCCTTTAACAATGAAGACAAGGATGCTTGGCTATTGAAGATAGAGCTGAAAAGAGAAGAGCCGGAAGAAATCAACAAGGATGAAGGGATCAAGAAAGCTATGGAGGTTCAAGCTCTTGCGTTGAAAGAAGAAGACATCCCTCAACCTTTACCTAACCTCTTTACTCCAACAGAGATTGAAGCTTTTAAGATGATTGAGTTAGCTCGCATACAGAATAAGTATCTCACTCAGGAGAATAATTTGTTGAAGGAGCATATAGCCAGACTGAAGGGCATTATCCGCAAGTTGGAGGAGCTTTTACGCTCGATGTGCGATTATCCACCATCATCATCACCACCTCCATCACCTCCGAGGAAATAATTACATGGGTATGGGCACTCCCCTTGGCAACTGCCATGCTTGGGGAGGTGGCCCGGTATCGTATCACCATCACACTCCTATCTTTACCGTTTTAATTAGTTCGATCCTTTTAGTAGTATCTTGATCTAGTAGATTGAAGTTTTAGTATCAAGTAGTTTTGAATTTTGCTTTGTGATCTCTTTATGTAATCGAGTCCGTGAGCTCTCTATAATAAAGATTAGTGTTGAGTCAAGGGCTTTGCTATCTTGCTATGATCTTGAGAAAGTAGAGAATAAAAGAGTTCATATTGATCTTATGGTTAGTGATGACTTCACACATAGAAAGTATGAGGCGTAAAAGTTGTTGAGAGTTGATAAACATAGTTTTGGTCATCGTTGCAATTAATAGGAAGTAATAAGGAAAGAGAGGTTTCACATACAAATATATTATCTTGGACATCTTTTATGATTGTGAAGCACTCATTAAGTATGACATGCTAAAAGAGTTGATGTTGGACAAGGAAGACAACGTAATGGTTTATGTTTTCTCACATCTCAGTTAAAGTATATTGTCATTGACCTTCCAAGCATGTTGAGCTTGCCTTTCCCCCTCACGCTAGCCAAATTCCTTGCACTAAGTAGAGATACTACTTGTGCTTCCAAATATCCTTAAACCCAGTTTTTCCATGAGAGTCCACCATACCTACCCATGGATTGAGTAAGATCCTTCAAGTAAGTTGTCATGTTGCAGGCAATAAAAATTGCCGCGTAAGTATGTATGAATTATTAGTGCAGATAAAATAAGCTTTATACGATCTTGTTGTGGAAGCAATAAAAGCGACGGACTGCATAATAAAGGTCCACATACAAGTGGCAATATAAAGTGACGTTCTTTTGCATTAAGATTTCATGTATCCAACCCTAAACGCACATGACAACCTCTGCTTCCCTCTGCGAAGGGCCTATCTTTTACTTTATGTTTTTACTTTATTCTTGAGTCAAGGTGATCTTCACCTTTGCCTTTTTCATTTTATCCTGTGGTAAGCTCCTCGTGTTTGAAAGATCTTGATACATATATCCAATTGGATGTAAGTTAGCATGAACTATTATTGTTGACATCACCTAAAGGTGAATACGTTGGGAGGAAACACAATAAGCCCCTATCTTTCTCAGTGTCCGGTTGAAGATCCATAACCACAAGTATTGCGTGAGTGTTAGCAATTGTAGAAGACTACATGATAGTTGAGTATGTGGACTTGCTGGAAAGCTCTATTTTTGACTCTTTCTCATGTTATGATAAATTGCAATTGCTTCAATGACTGAGATTATAGTTTGTTAGTTCCCAATGAAGATTCTGAACCATGCTTGACATTGTGAATTTATTATTACTTGAGCATAAGAACTCATATGACAAAATCTATATATGTTGCTGTTATAAGAAATATCATGATGCCCTCATGTCCGTATTTTATTTTTATCGACACCTCTATCTCTAAACATGTGGACATATTTTTCGATATCGGCTTCCGCTTGAGGACAATCAAGGTCTAAGCTTGGGGGAGTTGATACGTCCATTTTGCATCATGCTTTTATATCAATATTTATTGCATTATGGGCGGTTATTACACATTATATCTCAATACTTATGGCTATTCTCTCTTATTTTACAAGGTTTACCATGAAGAGGGGGAATGTCGACTGCTGGAATTCTGCTGGAAAAGGAGCAAACATTGGAGACCTATTCTGCACTGCTCCAAAAATCCTAAAACTTCACGAAACTTATTTTTGTAATTAATAAGAATTATTGAGCGGAAGAAACACCAGAGGGGGCCCACACCCTGGCCAGGAGGGTGGGGGCGCGCCCACCCCTACTGGGCGCGCCCCCGTCTCCTGGCCCCCCTAGTGGCCCTCCGGTGTACATCTTCTTCTATATGAAGGCTTTTACCCTGGAAAAAATCATGGGCAAGCTTACGGGACGAAACTCCACCGCCACGAGGCGGAACCTTGTTGGAACCAATCTAGAGCTCTGGTAGAGCTGTTCTGCCGGGGACACTTCCCTCCGGGAGGGGCAAATCATCACCATCGTCATCACCAACGATCCTCTCATCGGGATGGGGTCAATCTCCATCAACATCTTCACCAGCACCATCTCCTCTGAAAACCCTAGTTCATCTCTTGTATCCAATCTTGTATCAAAACCACAAATTGGTACCTGTGGGTTGCTAGTAGTGTTGATTACTCCTTGTAGTTGATGCTAATTGGTTTACTTGGTGGAAGATCATATGTTTAGATCCTTAATGCATATTATTACTCCTCTGATTATGAACATAAATATGCTTTGTGAGTAGTTACGTTTGTTCCTGAGGACATGGGTGAAGTCTTGCTATTAGTAGTCATGTGAATTTGGTATTCGTTCGATATTTTGATGAGATGTATGTTGTCTTTCCTTTAGTGGTGTTATGTGAACGTCGACTACATGACACTTCACCATTATTTGGGCCTAGAGGAAGGCATTGTGAAGTAATAAGTAGATGATGGGTTGCTAGAGTGACAGAAGCTTAAACCCTAATTTATGTGTTGCTTCGTAAGGGGCTGATTTGGATCCATATGTTTAATGCTGTGGTTAGGTTTACCTTAATACTTCTTTTGTAGTTGCGGATGCTTGCAATAGGGGTTATTCATAAGTGGGATGCTTGTCCAAGTAAGGGCAGTACCCAAGCACCGGTCCACCCACATATCAAATTATCAAAGTACCGAACGCAAATCATATGAGCATAATGAAAACTAGCTTGATGATAAGTCCCATGTGTCATCGGGAGCTCTTTTCTCATTATAAGAAATTATCCAGCCTTGTACTTTTCTACAAAAAGGATTGGGCCTCCTTGCTGCACTTTATTTACTTTATTTACTTGTTACTCGTTACAATTTATCTTATCACAAAACTATCTGTTACCTACAATTTCAGTGCTTGCAGAGAAAACCTTACTGAAAACCGCTTATCATTTCCTTCTGCTCCTCGTTGGGTTCGACACTCTTACTTATCGAAAGGACTACGATAGATCCCCTACCTCATGGGCCAATTACCGGCTGGTGTCACTTTCAGCCTGTTGACGGCCCATAAATCAGTTGGGCCATTTGTAGTCGGACCTGAGTTTTGGCCTTTTAGCGACCCATTTAAGTGTTGGGCCAATTCCCGGCCCTGTGTGCCTTTCGGCCTGTTAACGGTCCATAAATGAGTTGGGCCATTTGTAGTCGGACCTTAGTTTTGGCCTTTTAACAGTCCATGCCCTTCATGGTCCAATACAAGCCCGGTTTCTCTTTCGTCCTGCTAAAGGCCCACAACACAGTTGGGCCATTTACAATACGACCTAACTTTCGGCCTCTTAGCGGCCCATGCTCTTCATGGTCCAGTACAAGCCCGCTGTCTCTTTCGGCCTGCTAAAGGCCTACAGTATAGTTGGGCTATATGTAGCACAAACTTAGTAACGGCCTATTAACGGCCCGTGAAATAAATTGGGCCCACATGTTGCCGCTTCGATGTCGGCCTGTTAACGACCCGGGAGGTAAGAGGGCCGACCATTAACTTTCGGCCTAGTAACGGCCCATTAACTTAATGGGCCCACTAAAGTTCGTACATGTCTTTAGGCCAAATTAGATAATTTGAGCCCATTACGACGAGCAATTATGCACAGGACCAAAACCGATCAAGCAAAGGTATGGCATATAGGGAATAACGTTGCACATCCAGCATATATTACAGGAAATTACATCCACTGGCAATCAAAGATTGATGCCAGTGCAAATAAATGAGCAGAACCTAACCATCTACAATGTCACAATCTGCAACCTCAACACAGATGACGCCCATAAGCATGTGGGCAAGTTCTTGCTGCTTTGCTACACTATCTTTGAAAACATTGATCAGTTGTTGTGTCGCACGACTCTGCACCTCTAATTCATCCACCATTTCCATCATTGCTTCAGCCATTAATTGGTTCACAAACATACATTTATTCCATTGTATTCGAGATAGAGGATACTGAACAGATTCAGATGGAGATTTTCGCAGGCTTGTATTATTGATAGTGGAGAGTGTCTCGACCACTGCATCATACCATAAATTAGGACGGGAACCAAACAGATTAATCATGGGTTATTGCCATATTACCTGGCCTAGATTTACTAGAAAGAAACAATGGGGTTGCCTTGCTGTTTTCAGAGTTTGTCTTCTTATCTTCAGCAGCCTGCACAAAATTAACACACTAGCATTGCTATCATTGGCCAAGTCAGATAATAGGAAAGCAACATTGACACAACGAACGTTTGGGCAACTAGTCTACACCAAATTAACACAATATGGCACAACTATCATCAGCCAGGTAAGGTAATACAAAAGCAACATTGACACAATGAATGAATGGGCAACCAGAGAAGCACCACAATTCAGTAATGTGCGTGATATGAGATAGTACATTCATGCAGCTCAGTATGCAAAACTACCAGGCAGTTTTCCTTACAAAAAACAACATTGGAGCCTTTAACATTTTGCTACAACTAGTCTTAGATCAGATAAAGGTTAGATTCACGCCGATTAACAAAATACATGCTGATGCAAAAATATAGTGATATACAACAGGTACTTACATCAGCATTGGAGCACAGAGAATTCCCGCAAGATATTTTCCTCGAATACGATCCCAACGGAGGAAGTCTTCTATCGTTTAACTTTATTTTCTAAAAGAGAGATGGGTAAGAAACATGTAGAAAATATGATCAGAATGCTATAAAATTTCATGATGCGAGGATACGCACACGCTTCTTAGAATGGAGTTGACATTCTTTTGCTGGACTAGAGCGGACTAGTTCTTTGGCCACTGGAATCTGCTTATTATCAGTGGGAGTTGGGTTTCTCTGTGCTGGAGCAGTATCTATGAAAAATGGAGTTGGTTTATTATCTCCTGGCGTTTGGATCCTTTGCAAAGACCTGGTTTGTAACCCTTCAGATTCTAACATAGCCGTCTTCCCCTTGCATGCCTTATATAGAAGAATGGTGATTCAGTTATAAAACATGCTACAACAGAGACGGAATAGGTACTGAAGAATAGAAAGGCATGACATATTGACATGTATTCCCTCCATCCGGAAATAAATGGATGCTAGGCGTATTTTAGTTCTAGATACATCCAGTTTTATCCATTTCTGCGACATGTAATCCGGACGAAGGGAGTATGATGTAAGAGCTAGGGATACGACAGGACAACACAGTAAAAAAACACTGGAAAACCCACTGCAGAACCAAAGTATTCAAACCCACTGATATGAGATAGTACACTCATGCAATTCAGAATGCAAAACTACCAGGCAGTTTTCCTTATGAAAATCAACATTGTGTCCTTTAATCATACATTTTGCTACGACTAAATTTAGATCAGATAAAGGTTGGATTCACGCTGATTAACAAAATACATGCTGATGTAAAAATATAGTGATATACAATAGGTACTTACATCTACATTGGAGCACAGAGAATTCCTGCAAGAATCTTTCCTCATAAACGATACCATTGAAGAAATTCTTCGATCTGTTAAACTTATTTTTTAAAAGAGAGATGGGTAAGAAACATGTAGAAAATATGATAAGCATGCTTTAAAATTTCATGATGCAAGGATACGCACACGCTTCTTAGAATGGAGTTGACATATTTTTGCTGGACTGGAGTGGACTAGTTCTTTGGCCATTGGAATCCGCTTATTATCAGTAGGAGTTGGGTTTCTCTGTGCTGGAGCAGTATCTGTAAAAACTAGAGTTGGTTTATTATCTCCTGGCATTTGGATCTTTTGCAAAGGCCTTGTTTGTAGCCCTTCAGATTCTAACATAGTCGTCTTCCCCTTGCATGCCTTGTATAGAAGAATGGAGCTTTAATTATAAAACATGCGACAACAGAGAGATGGAATAGGTACTGAAGAATAGAAAGGCATGACATATTGAGATGTATTCCCTCCATCAGGAAAAAATGGATGGGTCTAGGCGTATTTCAGTTCTAGATACATCCTTTTTTATCCATTTCGGCAACATGTAATCCGGATGGAGGGAGTATGGTGTAAGAGCTAGGGATACGACAGGACAACACAGCAAAAAAACACTAGTTGAATGTAAAACTGTATGCTAGCGGAATACGTACAGAAATAACTAAGGCAACATACACGTGTATGATTGGGAAACTAAGATGGCATTGCAACAGAGCACTAGAGCATCACTTCAATGTAAAAAAACATGGTATGGTAGACAGATGAAGTACATACTTATGAATAACAATGCATAAGATATTCAAAAGCATGATGTCCAAATTAAGCAGATGGCATTGCGATAGAGTAGAATGACAGTACTTGAATTTGAAAACATGTTATCATGAATGGAATAGGTACTGAAAAACAGGAAGGCATGACATATTTACATGCATGATCAGCATGCTAAGCACATGGCATTGCAACAGAGTAGATACACTCCAGGACATTATATGCATGTTGTACCCATATCACAGGCCAAGTTAGAGCAAAGACCTTGTGGGGTGAAAAGGATTCATCATGTTTCTGCAAGTCTTCTGAAGAACTGCCTTTACATGTTCCATCATATTGGGTATCATTGACATCAAGTTTATTGGCCTTTACATTGCTCCGTGAGGTTCTTATGGATATATTAGTGTGTGCAATTATATCTGACATGCATGGAAGACAACTAGTAGTTAGATTTATGTAATGAGTGCCTATAGGAGGCGACATAAATAGTAGGACTAGGGTTAACTAGCAGCAACAGGTCTCATAAACTAAAGGGAGAACACAGATGAAAGCTACAGAATATGTATCATTTGTACTCGAGATTAACTAGATGGCACACAAAAGTATTAAAGAACAACATAGGTAATACTAGAAGTGGTATAATACTATAATCACCAGCCTGTGGGATAGCATTGGCTGATGGATGATAACTATGGAACAACGTTACCTAAAGAACAAGTATCGTAGATGAACTATGGAACAATATTAACTCCTGAACAAGACCCATAAGAGATCAACATGAATATACAGTGAAATGTGATGACCCATTTTCCATGCTTAGATGAATAACAAAGCCATAAATGTTGCACACAAGTAAGATGAGGGTACAACCTATCTGGTTGCCATCCATAGGAGTGAGCATCATGTGCTGACTTGTTGATGGCCCTGCAGTTGTTGTGGCTGTCCATGTCGGGCACACACTTTCGATAAAGGGAACTGTTGAGTGGGGACTATATCTCCCTTCTGGTGTATGCTTCCCTTGTTGGAGCAGCTGCGGTGAGTCGGAAGACGGTGTGTCTGAAGATGCAGATAACACATAATGTTAAGAACGACATATCTCTTTGATCCAAAGAAATACACTAAGAGATCAACAGCAAGGTACGAGAGTGGTCACACGTCTGTTGACTGAAGACTAAATTGGGGTCACACAATTTTATTTTATTTTGGTAATGTCCGATCTACGCCGGATGGCTTGATGGCCGTCTTGTGCCTCCCGGCTGACACTGTTCGGAATCTTCCCCGAAGAGCCAGCAACAACCGACAGAGCAGCCTACCTCCGCCGTCCGTGGCCCCGGCCAAAACCCCACTCTCCGCCCCACTGCACCGCTGTGGTTGCGCCGCCCCCGGGCCAATCCACAAAGACTCCCCGTCATCCAGATCCGGCGGCGGTAGTACCTACAACCCACGCAACTGAAAAATATAGCCATCTAAGCGCTGCTTCTGCGGCGAACTTGCGGCCCCGCACCCTTACGTTAGACACCAGCCAACCGGCAGCCTAGGAGCTCCACCGCCTCGAGGGGTGCTGCTTCCCATTGGGAATCAATTGGCCCAGAATAAAAATTCAGACAACTGATGCCTAAATAAAGTGATTTGAGATGAGGGTGGGACCTATCTGGCGGCATGGTGAAGTAGGCAGTTCCAGCTACCGAGTCGGTGAGGCCGGCGCGGTTGCGGTGGCGACCCGAGGCAGGGAAAGAGCGATGTCGCGACGGTCGACGGCTACGGGGAAGCAGCGCCATGACTCTGGATGGATCCGAAGTTGGAGCCGCTCTGGCGCCATGAACAACGGCGGGGGTGAATCGGCTCCTGTACGGTTCACGCGGCCGTTGTCGAGGCAGCACCAGCAGCACAGAGTAAGAGGCACACGACCCAATGCACGACGGAAAATGGACATCGTCTACGGCATTAGGGAGGAGGGCGGCTGTGAAATTGGTGCGGTGGGGGCGCCATGGAGGTGGGGCTGAGGTTTCGCGGCTCAGGAGAAGGGAGCTTCC
>NC_057795.1:137489976-137490946 GCF_018294505.1 Triticum aestivum | reverse complement strand
TTGGGAGGGGAGTGGAACCATGTCTTACGGCCGCATTTGTCTGAAATGTGAGGGGGAGTTACAGTTCTACCCTTGCCTATAGGCTTCTTGGCTTGGGTCTGTGTACTGAGGGTCGGGGATAGTAGAGTAACTTTGCTTCTCCCCAAATAGTGGGCGGGAGCAATTTCGGGCGAGGAGGGCGTGTTTTGAACTATAGTGGGCGCGAGCGATTTCAGGCGAGGAGACCGTGTTTTGAAATAGTGGGCGTGAGCTATTTCGGGCGAGGAGAGCGTGTTTTGCCGACCATGGTTTATGAATTATTCGGCACATGTCAATTCGGCCGAGGAGAAGGCGCGCTTGGATGAAGTTACGAACCTACCCTCGATGTACAACGGGCCAATTGATGCGTGTCCCACATAGGACGGTAATTTCGCATCTCCCATTTATTTGCTCAGGCGAATTCCACCGAGCAGAGCGGATGTTTAACGGTTCGTTCAAATTTTGGGAGAACGAGCATCCACGTCTACCTTACCAAGTCGATTCGAATAAAATTTTGAAATACTAGCTTGCCACTTCTTTTTTAGATGGAGAGATGATGTTCGGAAGTAATGCGTTTTTACATGCTCGTTGCTAGCGATTTACTATATGACAAATAGTTGACCCACTCAAGAAACGCGAATCAAACCCAAAATGAAATATCTCGATTCAATGAAATAGCTCGTTCAGTAGGTCAAAATAGTGAACTAAATCTAAAATTGAACACCTCAATCGAGTAGCATGTTGTACAGTATTATATTATAGTAATCCATGAACATGTTGAAAGTCAAATTAATGAACTTGTTTGATATACGCCTATATCTGTTCATGTGTGGATTGCAGACAACATGTTCTCCAATTTAAATATTTGAATGCAAGTTTATATCGAAACATGGTTTATATCAGTCTTTGATGCATAAAACGCGACCTCCCCCTCTCCCGGACTCCTGTTCTC
>NC_057795.1:137466142-137489653 GCF_018294505.1 Triticum aestivum | reverse complement strand
ATGCATATATACACCATCTATAGGTCTCTCTCGCACACTATGTATGATACTCTAGCTAGTCCAAGCTAGATATCTTGGGTGCACTCATCGTACACACACAAATTCCTTGGCTCTTTGCCTGTAACTCTCTCACGCACCACTCTGTCGTCTCGGAGCTCTTCCCCCCCTCTCTCAAACTCTCCATCTACCTAGGTCACACATACACATGCATATCTCACTCGCACTCGATAGGCCCATCTAAAACTCTATCTCTCTCCCTCGTTCTCTCTCCATCTCACACGCACACACACACACAATCTCATGCCTAGCTAGCGAAGTATGATGGTCTCTCACTCAATTGTAGGCACACATAGGCCCCCTTATATGTATATGACTAGCTAATCTTAGTCTCCATCACAAACATGTGCATGGTCTATCTCGATTTCTCACGGGTCATCTTTCTATCGCGCACGCACTCCCTCGATCTCCCACCCATATAGTCCCCTCACGATCTCGAGGGGATCTCTCTATCACAAACACACCCTCTCTCCCTCCCCATGCGTCCATGCCATCCATGTGTCCCTCTCGACCTTTGTTCCTTGTTGGCCAGACCTCTATTGGACATGTGCTACAGGGGTGTCTCTCTCCGTTGCAAACAATCACACACTAGCTATCTTCGTGTATCTCCTCGCCTCGCTTTTCCATCTCAGAGATGCATGCGTGATATGTTCGCATAAGAAACGAAAAACACACACTCTCTCTAATTTATCGTTTGTTGTCACTTTCTCTTTCACACACATACTCTTTTTGCAGACTTACTCATTCTCGTTCACACGCACTTGATCTATCTCGACTTAGGCACTCTGCTCGGTCCATAGCATATAGATTTATGGAAAAGTCAAACATCACAAAGTTTGACCATGTACATGGAGAAAAACAATTACATCTAGTATGGCAAACATATACCATTAGATTCACCATGAGATGTAGTTTTGTATGATGTATCTTTGGTATTGTAGATATAAATAACATTTGCGTAAACCTGATCAAAGTTTCCAAAGTTTGACTTCTAAAAAATTTACATGCACTGCATTATTGAGCGAATGGAATATCTCTTTCCCCCTCTCAGCTATCTGACGCACCACTTAGCCTTATCGGGGCTCCTCAATCTCTCTCAAACTTTATTGGTCAGTTTGGTTCGTGACCTAACCCTCATGCCTTGATGGCCAGTACTGCCTGGTGTGGACGTGAGATGTAAAATATTTCTGCCTGGCCAGGCTTGTGTGGTGCTGAAGCGTTTGGTTCATGCCTGGGCCAGGCAAAGCATCAACGTCCCATCAATCAATCCATGCAGCAATTATTTAATGCTAATATCCATCCATGTTTCTATTAGCCTCGTGGCTGCACGACCAGGCACGTCCAGGCGTTCGAAATCGGTCGCCTGGGCCAGGCTACTTACAGTGTCTGGAGTCCAGCCAAGCTAATTAAAGTGCAAGGGAACCCAGGCCAGGCGGTCTTTATTTTTCACAGGGTAGCAACCAAACAAGCGTGCATGAAATCCAGCCACAACCCCAGGCCAGGCAAAAGATGCTCAGGACACATGCCAAACTGACCTTATATTTCCCTGGTTCACTCATACACATGTCTCGCTCGCGCTATACATATAGACCCATCCAACACTCTCCGCCCTTGTTCTCTCTCCATGTGACACGCACCCCCCTAAGTACCATTCCCTCACTCCATCACAGGCGCAAGCACCCCCCCTCGTAAGTATGATTATCTCTTACTAGCCATTAGGAACACACGTATTGTCTCCTTCCATCCATACATCTATCTCGATATCTCTCGCGACATCTTCTATCGCGCACACACCTTGTCACTCGATCTCCCACCCATGTAGTCCCATCACGATCTCCAGGGGATCTCTCTATGAGAAACATACACTCTCTCCTCCCCATGTCTGCATTTTTTCTGTACGTCTCTCTCGACCTCTATCCCTTGTTTGTCAGACCCCTCTTGGCCATGTGCTAGGGGTCTTGCTCTCTCGGTTCCAAACAACCACACACTATCTCCTCACCTTGCCTCCGTTGTCGAAGATGCATGTGTGATATGTTTGCATAAGACACGCACGCTTTTTCTCTACTTTTATCGTGTGTTGTCCATGTCTCTTTCACACACGCACACACACTTTTTCACTCACTCTTTTATCTCTCTCTCTCTCTCTCTCTCTAGTTAGGGACTCCATCACGTCCATCAGCATATGGATGTTTTGAAAAGTCAAACCTCAGAAAAGTTTGACCAGGTATATGTGGAGAAAAATATTTACATCTGGAACGATCATTAGATTCATCAAAAATGTTGGAACTACATTATCGAACAGAGGGAGTAGCTCTTTCTCTCTCTCTCTCTCTGCTATCTCTCACGGGCGTCCCCTCACACTCAAACTCTCTATACCGATGGATTATACGCTCACTATGTCAGCATATAACTTCGTATATTGTTTAGTTGACCGGTCAACTAATCCACATGCTACCTTGTCAGCTCATGTTCTGTATCTTCGTGTGCTGTCCCATGTGGCAGTGGGTGAAAATAAGTAAACTAGAGGCCCATCTGACACGCGGTGAAGTAAACAAAGTTGAAACCACTCGGGGTAGCATCCTGCACGCTAGTAAATTGAGGGCGCATTAAGGACACACTTCTTGCGCGTGAAGGACGCACTCGCGCACAATTCACCACAGCACGGCGGCATGCACAGAAGGACGCACTCGCGCACACCCAACACACAACACACACTAATACACGTGTAGACCGGCGTCGCCGCCGGTTGAGATGGACGGCGAGGCAGCCAACAAGCGGAGAAGGCTCGAGCCAAAACCGCATCCGGCGAGCCTGGACTTCATCAGCAGCCTCCCCGATGACATGCTGCTCGTCATCATCGGCCTCCTCCCCACCAAATCTGCCGTGCGGACCACCCTGCACTCCCGGCGGTGGCGCCCTCTCTGGCGCTGTGTCCCCCTCAACCTCACCGTCGATAGCTGCCTCTGCGACGGGGATTGCAAATGCATGGACATAGTCTCCAAGATCCTTTCATCGCACCCTGGGCCAGCTAGACGCCTTGACATCCGCATGTTCAGTACCAACTGCAAGGTCCAACCCAAGTTCGATGAGTGGTTCTTATCCCCTGCCCTAGATCAGCTCGAGGAGCTCAGCTTTGAAGCTGGACGATGTCGCTCTCTGCCGCCGTCCGTGCTCCGCCTCACGCCAGCGCTACGCCGCGCCAACTTCAGCTCCTACTATCTTCCCCAGATTAATGTCGCGCCCGCCCTTCTTCTCCCTCAACTCAAGCAGCTCGACCTCTTCGATGTTGTCATCTCGAAGAAGGCTATGGAGCACCTGCTCCGCAGCTGTACTACGCTCGAGTACCTTCGTGTTGAGAAGATCCACGGGTTCATTAGCCTCCACATCGCCTCGACGAATCTCCGATGGATTTATGTGTCTTGCTGGCCCCACAACAAGACATCAATTGGGAAGAGATCACTCCAGCTGTTCCACATTATGGTCATTGAGAATGCGCCTTTGCTTGAGAGATTGCTTGTATCGGATCTAGAAGGTCCAACAAAAATCAGGGTCATTGACGCGCCGAAATTGACAGCATTGGTGTACTCGTCTGCCAAATTCTACGAACTATTTATTGGATCCGTAATCATTCAGGTACATCACTCATCTTCTTCTCAGTCTTCTTGAAATTCACATTTTTAAATTTCTTCTTGATGTATTTACGTCTATCTTCCAGAAAATGATTCCCACAAGCTTGACAGTCCATGCGCACAGTGAAGATCTTGCCACTAAAATCTATTGGCCCCAATATGGATCAAGTTGTTGTATTCATTACATGCTTTCCATGCACAACGAAGCTACTCATCGAGGTGAAACTTCTTTCCTATAAGTAAATGGTAATCACAACGTAGCTCAATTTTTTCGTAATTTTCCCAAATTACGATGACAAGTGTAGTGTTCAAAACTGCATCTACGCACTGCACCGAAAGAAATGTTTTTAGTATTTTTTCTCACGTGATCACCTGCATCGTTTTTATGCTGTACTACTATAGTAGCCTAGGCTAGTCATAGTGGAAAGTAACTTAGACTACTACAGTAACTCTATGGTTACCCTAAGAGCAAGTACTACCTCCGTCCTGGTTTACTCTTCCAATTTTGTAGTATCAAAATTTGACCATAGATTTAACTGACAAAATGTTAATACATGTCACTAAGAACTATATCGTTGGATTTGTATTTGAACATAATTTCAAATGGTGTAATTTTTAGTGACATGCATTGGCATTTTCTTAGGTAAATCTATGGAAAAAATCTTATACTAAATACGAGGTAGTATTCCCTTCGTCCCAAAATTCCCGTCTTACATTTCTTTAGATACGGATGTATCTAACACCAAAATGTAACTAGATACATCCATATTTAGACAAATTTAAGACAAGAATTTTGGGACGGAGGGAGTACAAAAGTGGGCCATGTAGGCCAAAACATGTGCCAAATTCACTTGTGATGCATTTGGCATCGATGCCCCTCCATTTCTCACCTGGTGCCCCAATCTGGATCACCTACTTTGCTCCGGTGCCAAATTAACTCACGCAATGAAAAAACACTGCGTGGGAGAGAGAGAGAGAGAGGACCGAGGCAATAAAAAAACACTTGTTTGGGAGAGTGAGAGGCTGGTGTAGTTGGTTTGATTGATTTGTTTATACATGTGGGTCTGTGTGCACAGCGGTGCCAACTCTCTCACATCGCGAGAGTGGTGCCAAAATCTTTTGATTTGACATCGATGCGTATTATGTGGCATACTTTTGCGAAATATGGCATCGACCACATAGTGGAAGGCAACAAATGCCCAAGCTCTTCATGTGCTCCTTGTTAAATGAGAGGAAACAGAAAGAGAGAGAGAGAGAGAGAGAGAGAGAGAATATCACTAGCCAGCCAACCCTATCATATGAGTGAATGATATTGGTACCTCTTGATGACACGGCAATCTTATACAGCCAGCTGCTCTAATATGTTCTCTTCTTTTGCAGATAAAAAAAGACCTGAAAGTGAAAAATGTGCTGCACTATAAACAATCTCATCGAATGCCTTGATCTCCATCTTACAGAAATTGATTTGATCGACTACCGAGGCAGCACATCTGAGATTAAATTAGCCATGTTCTTTGTTCTTGAGGCAGGTGTGCTCAAGGTAATGAGGTTTGGCGTTCTCTGGCGCAACAATGAATGGCGTGCTGATCACTCCAAGCGTCTAAGCCTAAATGACAAAGTCTCCGCAGAAGCTGAATTTGTTTTTGAAACATCAAGGGGCCAGAGACTCGAAAACTTATTTGCCAATTAGTGACTTGTCAGGGCGGTTGATTTTAGTTTGTACGATAATGCTGCAGCCACCTAAAGTAACGAAAGTTCTTACGTAAACTTCCTAGTAATTCCCTCTTCGTAGGTGTAGCATTACTCCTAACATTTGTAATATCAGTTTGAAACTTGTAATATTGCCATGTCCTACAAATCAAACAGGTCCTGAGTTGGTGATGATGTTGTGCCTCCCATCTTTCACCAATAGCCGTCGGATCTAGATCTGACGCATACAAACCAAGCTTCTCCATTTTTGCAAAAAGATGCCTGCACTTGTTCCCTATTTACAAACAACTCCTTGTCTCTCACAATCAGCCTTATCTCCTCCCCACCACATCTAGAAGGCCGTGGAAAAATCTGGCGCGATGGCCGCTGCCGGCACCGTCCACCCCCAATCTTGGTGTTCCGTGCAATGCATAGGCATCTACGCACGGGAAATTATGTCGAACAGGGCTAGTTGTAAGCAGGCTAGCTCTACAACCATGATGATAGTGACTGCAGACGGTGAGGGTGACTATGGTATGCCGAACAGGGCGCCTATACTCAGGTGTCATCTCCGGCGTAGGGTCTTGTCACTTCACTGTGAGGAGCAACACGTAATAATTTGACCAACGGGTAGTACAGTGCTAATACTCCTACTACTACATTGATAGTACTACTACTAGTACTAGTAGCACCACCGTCTGGGTTTAGGATTACTCCCACGTCCATCTGGATTATAGTATTTGACTAGCAATATCTAGTAATGCATGTCACAAAAAATGTACTACTCCCTCTATAAATAAATACATGGTGTTTTATTCCTATCGGCGAGAGAACTTAATGTCTTTTTGCTAACTAGAGTACTAATAGGATTACATGCAATGAACTAAACACTGCATGTCATGTTTGGTAGTCTCAAGTCATTGCAAGCATGCACGACCCACATCTCTCATTGGTTGATATGTCACGAAATAAGAAACAAGGAGGGAGTTAATGCATCGTGCCCAAGTGTTTTGGGATTATTTGATTTTCGTAAGGTGACTTACACAACATTTTTGTTTACATGCATTAACATTTTATTAGTTAAATCAAAGGTCAAAACTTGACGCAAAATGCAAAGGGGAGCAATAAACCAGTAAACATCAAACTTCTCTCGTGTGGCCCCAACTAGAGGTCCGGTGAGATGACTATACTGCACCGGCACGGAGGGGGACGCAGCTTCATTGACTTATGGCAACTGCCTTTGGGTGAATGACACGTGGGCCCAAGGGGCGGCTGGCCCACCTATCATACAGCCAAAGGCAGGTGCAGTAGAGGGTCGAGGAGTAGTATGAAATCCTACGCACCTACGCACGCTAACCAAGGGCAAGAGTGATCACTCGAATCGCAAGATCAGTTGACTAGAAGCTAAGCTAGACCCATGGAGGTGATGAGCGCGAGTATCAGCCGGCTATGCCAGATGGTCCACGACGCCGGCCTACGGCCCGACACCGAGGAACGTCTTCAGGTAGTATTGCTTGAGGCCGCCAGGGCAAGGGGCCGCTTAGACGACAACTTCATCTCCTTGTTCGACAAGGTCCTCGTCGATTTCCTCGACAAGTTCACCGTCGCCAAGAAGCTCGCGGACGACTTTGATGTACGCCTCCAGCCGACGCGCCCAGGCTCTGCGATGCCCGCCACCCTCAACGGCCACTATGGTGACAACCTCTTCGACGCACTGGTGGCCCTGCGACTGCCCACTGTCATGCCAGAGAATGTCCACCTTGAGGACGCGCTCGCTGCACAGCGTCTGGCGCAGCAAGACACCATCAACATAATCACCCACGTCTATGTGCAAATCGTCCACAAGGACTACTACATGCAAGAGGAGGACGATAGGACGCTGGCCTTCTTGGACCGCAGGGCAACGTTGGACGGCATTGTTCAGAAGCACGTTGAGCTCGCCGCCAACGCCGCTGCTCCTCACACGTCGGTTGGTGACCCGGCGCACTAGGGCGTGAGGATGTCGTTGATGGATCCGTATGTATTTTTATCTTTCCATCAAATCCAAGTAGTAGTATATGATTCTACTAGTAATTATCTTACCTTTCGCATCAACTTCATAATTTTCGTACGTACTCCATGCACGAACGGCGCCAGAACCAAACTTCTCATTACTCTAGGCAAATTTTACAAGTTACGAGTTCAAAAGGAAAAGCCTGCCGTGTTCGCGTTGCACCCCCACACGGTTGGTCCGGCACGCCGCTCAAGCAGGAATGCGTGCGGTGTTGCATTTTCACTTACAAGTGGGACCATAGTTGAGCAAACCGACTATTGGCAAACCCTCACCCCGCCCACCGCGCGATGGCTGAGAAAATAGGAAGGAGAAGCGATGGTTGTAGCACGGACTCCAAGAAAATTGGTGTCGGATGGGACTCGTGTGGGTGGCGTGTGCCGTACTGCTAGACGTGAATGCTAGTTATGGCCCATGCCACCCCACTATATCGAGCCTATATCGAGGTATGTAGAACAAATTTCCTGCAATGCGTGCTCAGTCCTCATCTATCTCTCTTCTCAGCCAGCCAGCAGACGCGCGGAGCCCATCCTCTGTTTGCTCACATGCGGTCCCACATGTCAGTGAAAACGCAAGAGGACCCACTGAACCTGCACGTCTTTCACCTCGACGTGTTGGTGATGAAAAACAAATCCAATAAAGATCTTCTGTGGCCGCTTTTGGAGTTACTCTAGAGTAGTAAGATTCTATTTACAGTTTAACCCAAGATGCACATCACGTGGCTTCAACTACCACTCTATTTTCTTGCATGACACGACCTGGATGCTGGATGTCCCACGTGTTGGCGAAAGGAGGAAGAACCCGACCAAATCTTCGGTTGTGCTCTCGGATTAGACTAGTTGTGCTAACTTAAATTTTTTATTGTGTACTCCCTCCGTTCAAAAATACTTGACTTCCATTTGTCCAAAAATGGATGTACCTATATAATAAAACATGTCTAGATACATATATATTTTGACAAATAGAAGGCATGTATTGTGCGACGGAGGGAGTAGAATGGATGCAAGTTTTGGTATTGGGAAGAAGAGTACATCGATATATTGATAGAGCGCAATTTAGTAGATGTTCTAGCACTTTTAGCTAGCATAGAGGCTAGAGATGAGACTAGTGCACTTGTTGATACTCCTACTAGAATAGAGGCTAGACATGAGACTAGATGCGAGGAAGCAACGTCTACTTCTTTACACTCAAAGAAGAAAGAAGCACACAAGATCGAGCCTCCGCAGATCAACAATGAATGCATCGAGAAGGCACTAATCCAACTTACAGGAGCAGTTATGGAAGTTGGATATCTTCTAGAGTAGTAAAATGTATTCTTGTGGTTCTTGTTTTCTTTGGTCTTGCTTTTCTAGTCAAAATTATCGTTGAAGTTCGTGCAAAACATAGGTCTGTTTGGGATCGCGCGTTGGAGTTGGCCTTACAAGTGGGACCGCAGTTGAGGAAACCGACTATCGGCAAACCCCCACCTCACCCGCCGTGCGATGGCTGAAGTTAGAGAAACGACGAGGTTGAAGAGATTGCTTTAGCATGGACTCCATGAAATAATATGGTGTTAGATGGATGTCGTGGTGGTGGCGTGTGTCGTACTCCTGGTCGTGAATGCTTGTTCTGGCCCATGCCACCCTACTACTCCTACTACTTACTCCTACTATATAGTACTAGTATCGAGGATTCGAGGTGCTGGTTATGTACAGCGAACACATTAACATATGGCTATAGTAAAAACATCCGCCCGACGCACGAAGCATGTGAAGCTAGTACAAATAGTGTACTACTATTGTTGATTGGCCTCATCCGATAACCTGTTGCAATGCACGTACAATTATGTATTCGGAATTTTTTTTTGCCTCATCGCACCACTCACTCAGAGAAGCGACTCGAAAGCCATTCAAGAATTTAGTAAGTTTGTCACATGCATATCATTTTATTACATACAACAGGTCATCAACCCACATCGACAACGAGGATACATTATACCAAAGTTTTCACCACACAACAAATAACAAGCAATGAAATGAACTTCAACTCAACCAATCCTCGGCGTTGGAAACACTTGCTTTGAACCACAAGTGATTCTCTGGGACGGGCCATCCATTGTCGATCTAGAGACCAACGCAGGACTGATCATCCAGGCTGAAGCGGCTTACTATATCAGTACCAGGGTAGGGAACCACCCAAATGTCCGAGGTATAGACACAGTTGCTTCTCATAAATGGTAGTAACATTGTGTCAATAGCAGTTGGATCGCCTTTCACCATCATTGGATAGTTTTGTCCAAGGAAGAGCGAGTTTTCTCCAAGACTATCAATTCTGTACTAGGGAGAAGGAGTTGGCACTAGCACACTAGTATCCATCCCGAATACCATGCAACAGGTGTTGGAATAGGTCCGGAGAGTGCGACCATGGGAGACTACACCTGCTTCCTTAGTAGTAACATCATCAGTGGGCTGTATACACACAAGAAGAGGTGATCCATCGGAATTAGTTGCCAGGCGCCACAGAGTATGTGGGCGCTGCTCATCCTCATGCTCGTAATAATCACCATCGTCATCTCCCCCTTGGTTATAAAAATTTTCAAGTATAGGTGGCGGAATGTTCACAGGACCTTGGAAACACAAGAAGAAGGTTAATTAGTAAAGGGAAACTTGCTAACCCGCATGCATGTGGATGAAACAATTACAATTACGGTGGAAGACAAACGTACCAAAAATCATAAGGATTCCATGCAAAAACAGTGCCACGAGTGGTGGCAGCAAACACAAGGCCCTCGTATTGAATTGCATCACAGTACTCATCCGTGTACAGAAACTGATTTTTGAGTAATATCCATCCAGTCAAACCACGAAGGATGGCAACAAGCTTGTCGAAGATAGCAACAACTTCATAGTTCTTGTAATTCCAAGAGCGGTTGGGAACTCGACAAATTGCTATGTTTCGTAGAAGACAGTCACCATGATCGTATTTGAATGTGTGTACAATACCGGTGTGCTCAACCTCTAGGCAGTATGCTGAGATTTTTGGAAGTGGAACCCGGTCACAAGTGTACACATTCACAAGTTCCGACTTGCAGTTGGACCCAATGTAAACAACCCAATCTCCATTTGCGCCTGCCCAAGCCTTACCCTCAAGCGATGGCATCTTAACATCATACGTATCATTATCAAGCGACATCAACTTGCACAGGGTGAGGCCTCCGTCGTCCCCACGCTAGTCATCAGGGTCACGGCGAAGGAGATAGGGGAGATCAAACCGCTCCTTGACTCTTGGGTTCCTTGTAATGATGTTATTAGCTGAGTCAAGAATGGGCTTGAACGAACCTGCCATGCTAGCCGAGGTGATGACGTCGCACCGATCAATGAGTTCCTCCACCATGTCATCTTTCAGATCAGGGCAAGAATAACGGGGTCGTTTCCGGCATGTTCCCTCCATGGAGAAGACGATCGAACAATGGCAGAAGAAAGGGTGAAGGGCTGAAGGAAAATGGAGGAGGGAGAGATAAAGCGTGCGACAACAGTTCCAAATTGAGAGGGAAAGGCGAAGAGTTGGTGGACAGTTGCCAGTTTCCCATGGTTCACGAAGAGGCGCCCCGGCCTACACGTCCGTTCGGAAATACTACTAGTAGAAAAGGACTCGCCGTCGTCTCACTGATATGTTGGAACGGGACCACATGACAACGAAACATGGTGTGTAATTTCTCGTGCAAAATGTGATCTGGCCGCGTTGGCCCGAGGTGCCGCATTAGTTATCGACCTTTATTTTTTTAATGGCGTGCCGTTTAGTTTTGAAGCACGACTAACTGGTATTGTACGCAGAGAAAATATAAACTACTCTACCACTACTCCACCTCCAGTACTAGTAGTATAAAAAAGATATATAGGCTGGAGCTTCAGCGCTTTCTTGCTAAGGGCTGCCCACTTGCTTCTCACACTACCACCCTCTCTCCAGATCTAAAAAAGACGACCTCTCTCTCCCTCCTCACTGGTGGTCACAGATCCGCCAGGGAAGAAAAGGACGTGCAGCGTTGACGCACTCGTCGTCGGCGAGTGAGGTCACGCACTGACGACAAGGCCGTCCTCTCAGACCTAGCGCCCACGCGGGATGGCCTCCGTCCCCAAGCTTGCTGCCGTAGTGTGTGGGGAGGACGACGACCACGAGCGAAGCCACTTCCCGCCGACCCTCTAGTATGCTACCTCTTTTCAAACCATACCCTTGTTCTGTTGCCCCATCTGCCACGTCATTGCATGTGGATCTTTTTCCACTCCACCATCTTCCCAATTTGCTATCCTCTGCTCTGCTGTCCACACAGATGAAAACCCTACTTCATGCAGACTAATCCAAGTCTGGGTTGAATAAGGAAACGAAGGGAGACTGTACTGTGCAAGAGAGTAGGCATCGTACCGCAAAACGTGACTCCACGGGATACTGTTCATCTCCACCGTCGACCTCCTCCATCCTCCATGGGCTACCGTCGACCTCCTCCAGCCTCCACGGGCTCCTGTTCATCCAGCCTCCACCGCGCGCTACTCCACCGACTACTGTTCAACCACCCCTCCACGGGTACCCCTCCACCGTCTACTGTTCATCCAGCCCTTCACGGGGTCGTCCTGTTCATCCAGAGGCAACGCCACGGGGTCCTGCATCCACCCCCACCGCTTACTGTTCATCCAACCCCCCCTGCAACGCTCACTGTTCATCTAGAGAGGCAACATCGATCGGCTTCAGTTAGCAGTAGTAGCGAAGGAAACGCTCGATCGGGTTCAGTTAATAGCCATCGATCGATCGCTCGGGTTCAGTAACGCGTAGCCTGCAGTGCAATCGCTCGGGTTCATTTAGAGCCCAACGCCCCTCGCTCGGGTTCAGTTAGAGCCAACGCCTCGCACACACACGCGTACCTGTACGAGAAAAACGCGCATCGCTCGGCCCCCAACCACCCACCGTAACCGGGAACTCCCCGAAATTTTCCTCGCCCTCGCTTCTATCGTGGTTTTTTACGTCATGGATGGCCCAAAGAATGTCATGCAGCAGCGTCTCCGCCCCCCCCAGGATGAAAAGCCCATTTTCTATCATGATTTTTTATCATAGAAGTAGGAGCCCAGCACATCTATGATGATACCAGGTTTTGTCACAATAATTGTCATAGAAGTGTCATATGTATGACAGAAAAAGTTTTGTTCGGCCCAAAATGTCACGGATGTGTGTTTTTTTGTAGTGGTGGGTCTTCCTCCTTTAGTTTGTAGGGATTTTTGGTCATACTCGATTGTTCTTGCTAGACTTGTTCAGTAGCAACTCTGCTTTCTGTTCGAACTAAGGCTTGGAGTTAACTGTGTTGGGTTTAGTCCCACATTGGTTGTGGGAGGAGGCATAACACGATTTATAAGGGCGGGGGTGTCCCCTCCTAACAGGCTAGTCTTTTGGGGGGAGAGGGCCCAAGGCATCTCATAAGTCGGTGTTGCTCTCCGGTCGGGCCTGGTGACGCAGGTGGGTCGGAAACACTGGTGTTAGCGGACCCGGGATTGCGTAACAATTGGTATCAGAGCCCAGGTGCCCGGAATAAATCTCGATGAACTCACGGGTGGTCGGTCATGGTTGGTGTGCTGGAAACGCCGGTGTTAGTAGGCCCATGGGTGACCGATGTGTGAGGGGGAGATTGTTGGTTTAGTCCCACATCGGTTGTGGGAGGAGGCATAACACGATTTATAAGGGCGGGGGTGTCCCCTCCTAACAGGCTAGTCTTTTCGGGGGAGAGGGCCCAAGGCCTCTCATAAGTCGGTGTTGCTCTCCGGTCGGGCCTGGTGATGCAGGTGGTTCGGAAACGCTGGTGTTAGCGGACCCGGGATTGCGTAACAAACGGACATCTTTGGCGATGTACTGGGATGCACACAGCACATGTAGCTGTGGATCCTTCATTGTGCACTCTTCCTATAGCTTTTTCCATATGATTTTGTGTCTCCTGTGCCTAATTTTTTTGATTGTTGTGATCGAATTGAGTGAGCATATATATTTTTTGCTTTTGGCCCAGTGAAAAGTAAATTAGTCTTGGTTTCCTTGTAGGATTTTTTAAACGAAGAGTGAGTGATTATCCTGAAGCATTAGTCTCTGTGTCTCTTTATTGCAGGATTAATCCCTTTATCTGAAGCTGAAGGCCTTTTCTTGTTCATGTTGTCATATTGTGTATAGTCTACAATTCTCGCAGCTGAATGTTGTTTGTTTTGCTTATATATCCAAGAATAATTTATGGTATCCACATGTTAGGTGTTGATATGTTATTAATGTTATTGACACAACAAAGTCATGCCATCAATAGTCACTCTTCTTTTCAGATTCAGACATAATGTAGAGCTTACTGAAGTAAAACAAAGTAGTATATGTTATTACCTGTCATGATTCTCAAATCAAAGTTGTCTTGTTTCATATCACTGACTGCACCTTTTGTCGTGACACGTCAAGATAAGTGTTCTATGTTGCATATCGCATCAGTTCTCTGAATTTCAAATAATACCTAAACCAATTGATCTTATATATTATTAATGTAGCTTCTTTAATAAAGAGCCATTCTTGTTTTTTTGCTGTTGTTGCTTATCTTTTCTTACTACACCCCCTTAAAAATTATCTCGATCTTAAAGCAATTTTTGAAGGGTATTTTCATACTTGCATTGTGATGGATGTGTTACAAAACTCAAAATTTTCTCTGATTTTTGTGCAAAATAAATCAGCATGTGTTCAAAACATGTAAATTAGAGTGTATGATTTGGTCTAGAAATTATTTGATTTGCTATAGAAAGAAGAGTCGATGTTTGGAATCTGAACCTGAAATCTTCCTGTAGCCTTTTCCATTTGATTTTGTGTCCCCTGTGCCTAATTTTTCTGATTGTTGTGATCGAATTCAGTGAGCATGCTAGGTGTTGCATGATTTCACCCAATTGGTTATTCTGTGTAGAATAATGGTTTTCCTTCTGTGTATCTGAAAGACTAAAAATGAAAAAGTACAGTGCTCTAAGTGATACTTACGTATATAATTAGTAGAGCCCCTATATAATTAGTTATACTTCGAGATATATAATATGAGTAGAGCCTGAATATATAAAACTAGTAGAGCCTAGATATAATTATCTGTCTCTTTTTGTCTATCAATGGCAGATCATTATGTTCTGGTTTGAATTAGCAATGTACATGTACCTTCAATGATGTTTTAATTTGTTACTCTACTCACCTATTACTGTTATTGACACAACAAAGTCATGCCATCAATAGTCACTCTTTTTTCAGATTCAGAAACAACGTAGAGCTTACTGGAGTACTCGTAAAACAAAGTATATTCTATTAGCTGTCATAATGTTCAAGTCAAAGTTGTCTTGTTTCACATCACTGACTGCACCTTTGGTCGTGACACGTCAAGATAAGTGTTCTATTCTGGACGGAGGGAGTATATATCGCATTAGTTCTCTGAGTTTTTAAATAGTACCTAAACCAATTGATCTTATATCTTATTAATGTAGCTTCTTTTTTGGTCTATCGGCATCTGTTCATTCTCTTCTAGTTTTCATCTGTGCAGGCATTGAGCTTTCCAAGGAGGAACAAGGCCTTAGATGATGCACTGTTTGGTTTTTCAGCAGACAGTTCTCCCCCTCCAATATTACTACTCCCTCCATTTCCCTAATATAAGACCTTTTAGTTATTTCAAAATATTGACTACATATGTATTAAAATGAGTGAACATGCACACTAAAATGTGTCTAGATACATATGGATCAAGAAAAAGTTAAAAGGTCTTATATTAGAGAACGGAGGGAGTACATCATAATGAACTTTTTTTTTACTTTTGCAATTCATGCGCCTTCATTTGTTCTTTTGTGGTTTTTCTGAGGCAGGAATGCAGTCCATGAAATATCTGAAAATAAATTTCAGCAACTTCTGAGGATTCCTCATTAGTGAACAAATTGCTGCCTATTTATATTCTCTACACCCCGCCCCATCCTCTACATTTCATACCAGCTGGATGCAAAAATGCATTACATTTTTTGCTGCTTGCTATGGGGCGTGTTATCTTTCTCTGTGATGTTTTCTTTTTAAAGCGTCTATTTATTTTGTAGGCCAAAAATAGCAAAGTAGATGGTGTGGGCAGGGATGCTTTTAGCAGATTTTCAGATTAGTACTTCTCGAAAGTGCTGAAAAATCTGACTCCATATCAGACTGATGTTATTGGTTCAGGTTTGGAACTTTGGATGGCTCCTTGTGTACGGGAAGCGCAGAATTCTGTCAGAGTTTGCCAGATGGGTGGCTGACCAGAGGATGCATGGGCTGCGGACACCCAAACAGAAACAGGGTTGTTCCTACCTTAGTCCGCAGTCACGAAGATGCTGAATTCGATATATCTTGATTAACTTATCCCCCGTTGCGCACATAAATCTGTCTTGGTCACCACATGGGTCTTGTCAGTCACTTTGTTTTCTGACCTTTTGTTGCTAATAATAAAGAGGCATTCTTGCTTGTTTGATGTTGCTTATCCTTTCATACTGCACCATGTTAAAAAATATCGGGATCTCAAAGCAATTTTTGGAGGGTCTTTTTGTACTTGCATTGTGTGGATGTGTTAGAAAAAATCAAAAGTTTCTCTGATTTTATGCAAAGTAAAATTTGCATGTGTTTGAAATATGGAAATTAGAGTGTGCAATTTGGTCTAGAAATTATCTGATTTGCTATAGAAAGAAGAATCAACGTTTGGAATCTAAAATCTGGTCCATGAATACATTGTACACTACATTGTCAAGAAGAGCAATCAGCTCTAGATTGGTACAACACTAGAAAGGTTGAGGGCGCTTCGAATGGAAGACACCCTAGCTTGCATGCTGTCCAAGAAGCGGTCAAGCCACGGTAACTCATGATGCCTCGGCAACAATCTGCAGAGCTGAAGAAGGGAAATCATTTTGTACATGACATCAGCCGGCTGTTTGAATCTAATATCCACAAATAAAGCTTTATTTCTGACACCCCACAAGAACCACGCAAGTGGCCCAAATGCCTACTCAACACCAAGTTATACAAATCGGCAAAGCCAGTCGGAATTCAGGACGATCGAGTGGCTTCCCAACACTCCACATGAATTGTGCTATCACGCACCGGAAAATAATGTGATCACATGTCTCATCCTGCCCACATCACACACATTTGCCATTATCTGGTCCATTGCGTTTCAACACTTAGTCGCCATTAAGAACCCTATTTCGCGCAATTATCCCTAAAAAGATCTTTATTTTGGCTGGGATGGGGCATTTCCAAATATCGATAATGTCGCAACCCCATGGTTCCTAAAGATTTCCTTATAGAGGGAACCCGTAGAGACCCCGAGTGCTCCATATTTTGACCATATGTCAACTTTGCTTCTGCTTCTTCTTCTGCTAGAAGAAACGGGTTCTAATTTTATCAAACTGGTGATGCACTCATGTGGTGTCCTACTCATGAATCAAGATCTTATTTATCTATGGTACTCCCAAAGGATTTCTTCTAACAAGAAGCGCACAACTACCGGAAATTCAAAACCAAGAACATTTGTTAACAAGAGAGCAAAAGACATCAAGGAAGTGGCCGTTCAAGTGCGATAGGACTTTATGATAGTTTTGTTGGGGAACGTAGTAATTTAAAAAAAATCCTACGCACATGTAAGATCATGGTGATGCATAGCAACAAGAGGGGAGAGTGTTGTCCGCGTACCCTCGTAGACCGAAAGCAGAAGCATTATGACCACGCGGTTGATGTAGTCATACGTCTTCACGATCGACCGATCCTAGTACCGAAAGTACGGCACCTCCGCGATCTGCACACGTTCGGCTCGGTGACGTCCCACGAACTCACGATCCAGCAGAGCGTCGAGGGAGAGCTTCGTCAGCACGACGGCGTGATGACGGCGATGATGAAGCTGCCGGCGCAGGGCTTTGCCTAAGCACTGCAACGATATGACCAAGGTGGATTATGGTGGAGGGGGGCACCGCACACGGCTAAGAGATCAATGACCAACTTGTGTGTCCTAGGGTGCCCCCTGCCCCCATATATAAAGGATCAAGGGGGAGGCCGGGCGGCCCTTGGGGCACGCCAAGGAGGGGGAGGATTCCTCCTCCTAGTAGGAGAAGGACTCCCCCTTTCCTAGTCCAACTAGGAGGAGGAAGGGGGGAGGAAGGAGAAGGAGAGAGGGAGGAAAGAGGGGGCGCCCCCCCCCTCCTTGTCCAATTCGGACTCCAAGGGGGGGGGGCGGCCAGCCCTATGGCCTCTCCTCTCTCTCACAAGGCCCATGTTGGCCCATTAGTTCCCCCGGGGGTTCCGATAACCCCCCGACACTCCGATATTTATCCGGTGACCCCTGAAACTCATCCGGTATCTGAATATAGTCATCCAATATATCAATCTCCGTGTCTCGACCATTTCGAGACTCCTCGTCTTGTCAGTGATCACATCCGGGACTCCGAACTACCTTCGGTACATCAGAACACATAAACTCATAATACCGATCGTCACCGAACGTTAAGCGTGCGGACCCTACGGGTTCAAGAACTATGTAGACATGACCGAGACACGTCTCCGGTCAATAACCAATAGCGGAACCTAGATGTTCATATTGGCTCCTACATATTCTACGAAGATCTTTATCGGTTAAACCACATAACAACATACGTTGTTCCCTTTGTCATCGGTATGTTACTTGCCCAAGATCGATCGTCGGTATCTCAATACCTAGTTCAATCTCGTTACCGGCAAGTCTCTCTACTCGTTCCGTAATGCATCATCCCGCAACTAACACATTATTCATATTGCTTGCAAGGAATATAGTGATGTGCATTACCGAGAGGGCCCAGAGATACCTCTCCGACAATCGGAGTGACAAATCCTAATCTTGATCTATGCCAACTCAACAAGTGACGTTTGGTAGCACACAAAGTGTTCCTCCGGTATTAGGGAGTTGCATAATCTCATGGTCATAGGAACATGTATAAGTCATGAAGAAAGCAATAGCAATATACTAAACGATCAAATGCTAAGCTAATGGAATGGGTCAAGTCAATCACATTATTCTCTAATGATGTGATCCAGTTAATCAAATGACAACTCATGTCCATGGCTAGGAACCTTAACCATCTTTGATTCAACGAGCTAGTTAAGTAGAGGCATACTAGTGACACTCTGTTTGTTTCCGGTTAATACAATTCTAGCATGAATAATAAACATTTATCATGATATAAGGAAATATAAATAACAACTTTATTATTGCCTCTAGGGAATATTTCCTTCAGTATCCCACTTGCACTAGAATCAATAATCTAGATTACACAGTAATGATTCTAACACCCGTGGGGTCTTGGTGTTGATCATGTTTTGCTCGTGAGAGAGGCTTAGTCAACGGGTCTGCAACATTCCGATCTGTATGTATCTTGCAAATCTCTATGTCTCCCTCCTTGACTTGATCGCGGATGGAATTGAAGCGTCCCTTGATGTGCTTGCTTCTCTTGTGAAATCTGGATTCCTTTGCCAAGGCAATTGCACCAGTATTGTCACAAAACATTTTCATTGGACCCGATGCACTAGGTATGACACCTAGATTGGATATGAACTCCTTCATCCAGACTCCTTCATTTGCTGCTTCCGAAGCAACTATGTACTCTGCTTCACATGTAGATCCCACCACGACGCTTTGCTTAGAACTGCACCACTTGACAGCTCCACCGTTCAATATAAATACATATCCGGTATGTGACTTAGAGTCATCCGGATCAGTGTCAAAGCTTGCATCGACGTAACCATTTACGATGAGCTCTTTGTCACCTTCATAAACGAGAAACATATCCTTAGTCCTTTTCAGGTATTTCAGGATGATCTTGACCACTGTCCAGTGATCCACTCCTGGATTACTTTGGTACCTCCCTGCTAAACTGATGGTAAGGCACACATCAGGTCTGGTACACAACATTGCATACATGATAGAGCCTATGGCTGAAGCATAGGGAACACCTTTCATTTTCTCTCTATCTTCTGCAGTGGTCGGACATTGAGTCTGACTCAACTTCACACCTTGTAACACAGGCAAGAACCCTTTCTTTCCTTGATCCATTTTGAACTTTTTCAAAACTTTATCAAGGTATGTGCTTTCTGAAAGTTCAATTAAGCGCCCTGATCTATCTCTATAGATCTTGATGCCCAATATATAAGCAGCTTCATCGAGGTCTTTCATTGAAAAACTCTTGTTCAAGTATCCTTTTATGCTATCCAAAAATTCTATATCATTTCCAATCAACAATATGTCATCCACATATAATACACCAAAACCATTAACAAATGATGTAAATATAGCATGATTAGTTCAAAAATTATAGATACATTGAAGACGTATTAACATTTTCGTTGACTGCGGAGGCACCTATAGTAAGAGCATCTCTAGCAGACTCCTTAAAATCGCGACCATTATAACCGGGATAAGGGCCAAGAAAAGCGCGTTTTAAGGGTTGAAAGTGGCAGCGCGCCGGACAGACCCCGCAAATGCGGGATACGGGAATATCGGATATTCTCTTATACTGCTCGGGTTTGCGGGGTCTGTTCAGCGCGCTGCCACTTCTGGCCCTTAACGCACTTGCTTTTCATCATTTTGCCACATATATGTCATATAGCAAATATATATAAACTAAAATATAAACATTGCTACCACCATTGATCCATGTCGTTTCTTCTTCCTCCTCTCCTCGAGTTCCTTCACGACGAGACCTGCCACCACCATTTATTGCCAATGGCTTTCGATCAGCGTACCTATGTCTGAATCGTCAAACGAGGAGGAATTCTCAAGCAAAAATTCCGTAGCCGAGCTCAAATCCATCTACAAAACCGCGAGCAAATAGATGAATCGGGGCAGCGACTCTGTCGTGGTAGACGGGGAGCAAGCAAATACTCATCGGCGGATCCGAGGGGTGGCGACTCTGTCGTGGCAGACGGGGAGCAAGCAAATACTCATCGGCGGATCCGAGGGGTGGCGACTTGGTGGCGACGCGTTCCCGCTGGGAGTGGTCGATCTGGCGCGACAACTGCTCGATGGCGGTGCATCGGTGAGGAAGGCGGTGAATCCGGGGCTGCGGCGCGTCAATAGCAACTTGCCGCCGCCAAATGCCCGGCATGTGTGGCAGCGACGGTGGCGGCAGAGAGACTAGGGAGGAAGAAGAAAGCGCGTGCATGAAATGTCTACCACGCCACCCGTTTTCGCCTGAAACAGGGCACGCTCGGGTCGAGTCACGAAACTGGGACTTCTCGGGTCGAGGGGGGATTTTTCCGTGCCCCTCAATTTTTTTTACGGTTACAGGGCGAATCAGGATCTGGTCGGGGCGTATTTTGCTCGCGAAACTGTAAAGTGGCGGCCATTTTAAGGGTCCGCTCGTTTTAAGGGGTCTGCTAGAGATGCTCTAACCTCGTCAATCATAAAGTGATGTGCCTACTGGTGTCTTAAATTTCATTTTTTAAAAGGAGGATGATCCCGGCCTCTGCATCTGGAAGATGTATGCAGCCATTTTATTAATATTCATGAAGACCTTACAAAGTAGTACATAAATATGTCTGAATCCACCATCTTGGCAGCATCTATCGCTACTCCTATCCACTTGATGAAGTGGTGCAAAAATGCCGAGCGAGAGACCCAGACCTCTCACCTAAGCCTAATATCTAAAGCTGGAGGACCCAACCAAGCCACATACCAGGTTTGGGGCACAAACCGGTCCGACGCACTCTTATGTGTCATCTCCACCGTCTTGCACTGATCCATCTTCAAAGCAGATACTGACGCATCGACTTTGCCATGCCTCTTTGCCATCGACGCCACCATGCCACCAGATAGCGTCCTCCTCCCGCGCGAGTCCATCTCCGTGCATCGAATGTCGGCTCTCCACTGCGCCATGCCGCCGAGATCTGCCACCATCAATTTGTAAGATGAAGCACCGCTCCACAAAAGATGTCGTCCACTGGCCCCTCGAGCCTGTGTAACCTCCCTCTCCGATGATGCAGCCAACCGAACAACCACCTCGCAACACCTCTGCACTCTCCTACCATACCAAAGACGGCAGCTTCAAGAAGGTGGCAACGCACGTCGCGCCTTTGCCGTCCAGTCTTGACAAGACAAGGGTTTTCACCCGGGTAATGGAGCGGGAGGTGCGAGGGAATGGACCTCTATGACACCTCCAAAGAGGAGAACGACACCTGCCGGTGTCACCGCCGCCGTGGCCGGAGAACCAGCCAAGGATTTCTCCCGGTCCAATTCCGCAGCTCCAGGCATCCCACCTTCAACGGTCCCAGCGTCCATAGGCCACCGACGACCAGATCAGGCGAGGAGGAGCGCTGGGAGGGGAAGGGAAGCAGTGTCCAGATCCGAGGAAGGAGCCCCCCCCCGCTGCGACCGGCGACATAGCCCGCGGTCACTAGTCGCCCTCGGGATCGAGGAGACGGGGGCAACACCTGCGATGCTGCTCGCCAAAGAAATGGCGCTGCCGCACTACCCGATGTCGCCGCCTCGGTGTCCTAAGCCCTCTGCGTGGAGCGAAGCAGCCGGATCCTCACCTCCACCGTCTTGGGCGACCACGCGGGCTTTGCCGGAGGCCTCCTCGGGCGGCGACGAGGGGAGAGGGGGGAGGGCCGGCGGCTAGGGTTTTGTCGCCTCCCATGTAGCCAGGTCTCTTAAATTTCATAAAGATAGAATGTCTATATACATACATAAGAATGAATGTATGTGCGTATGTATAAGCTTGTGCTTATGTGTTATCTTAAAGAAAAGACTAAGGTGGGGTTCCATCCCCACGGCATCCTCGAAGAAAAAAGTTATGTCATATGATCAAAAGACACAGGGTGACCGGGTGTGTTCTTTGTAATCAACAAAAACAATGACCCACTCAGCCAGTGAATGTTTGTCAGGAGGGTTGACCTTTGCTAACGTTTTGATGGTATATTTTCTTTAGGGAAATTGATTTTTGATGGTATTTTTAATTGTGTGTGAGATGACAGCTTTTAGAACAACATGAAATTTTATGGGATGAAGGCTTAACCATCGTTGTAACTAAAACTGCCCATAAAAATGTTCGAAATGCCACCCTCTCTCGATAAGATCCCCCACCCCCACCCCCCCAAAAAAGGGCGAGTCTAGGCAGCGGCCGGCTGCTCCTTGGCCTTCGCGAGCGGCCGGCCTAAAATAGAAACTTTTGGTCACTGATCTATAAAGGGTAATAATTTGTCCCCTCTAATTAATATAAAATAATAATTTTTAATTCATATATTCAAAAAAGTACATGTAATAGAAAAGTATTACAAAACCATCAATGTAAACAAGTGCGAACACATTTAATTTGAGTTTTCAAAATTTTAAAAAGTCATAACTTTTAAACCGTGCGTCGGAATTAAGATCCGTTTTCACCGTTGGAACCCTTGCGGCGTGTTCTTCGAAACTAGATCCCGCAGGGGTACGTTTCGACTATTTTTTATTGTGCAATTTAGTCTCCGTTTGGTGCAACTGTTTAGCCATCGATGTGCAACTAGCTGGCAGCCAATGTGCAACTTTTTTTGTAATTGTGGACATGCAGCTTTCACTGATAGCACCACCCCATACTACTCTCTGACAGTGCAATGTGCAATTTCGTCTGCTGCCCCGATGCCTTGGCCAAATGCCAAGTAGTTACCGTGCGTGTGTAGCCCCGCGGTCGGGCGTCACTATTACAAAAGCACCTCCCACAGCAATTCGTGTCCGACCATGCGGATGAGATTGTGCGACTCCATGGCTACGGATGTGCGACTATGCCGACGAGAGTATGCAACTCCACGGCCAGGCGTGAGCACCTCCCACAACAATTCGTATGTGATTATTCGGACGAGATTGTGCGCCTCTATGGCCATGCACATGCGACTATGCCGACGCGAGTGTGCAACTCCGCATCCGGGCATGAGCACCACCCACAGCAATTCGTGTGCGACTATTCGGATGAGAATATGCAACTCTGGGCCATGCATGTGCCACTATGCCGACAGGAGTGTGCAACTCCACATCCGGGCATGAGCACCTCCCACAACAATTTGTGTGTGACTATC